>NW_009713022.1:40970-84188 GCF_000703405.1 Apaloderma vittatum | reverse complement strand
GAGCGTGGAAACAAAGCTGTGTAAAACAAATAACTACTTAATGTTGGACCAGACTGTAGTTGTTTTCTGGCGTGTTTTTATTCCCTTTTATCATGTTTAAGAGAAGAGTCTCTAGGCAGAGGGAACAGATTCCACAAAGGTTTTATTCTCCCCTTGACCTAGTGCCCTGCTTTTGTTGATATTTTATTATTATTTCTTTTTTTTGGACTGATGAGAAGACATTCCTGTCTCTTGTGCACCCAGTTGGACACTGTCTTAACTTGTTTGAGTTAAGGTCTTTGGATGCTTCTGGAAAATCTTGTTAAATTGAACTTTCCATTTAGCATTGATCTGCTTTTTTGCCTAGATCTGACGGATGAGGTGGTGTTCTGTAGATCCTCTCCATGAGTAAGACAGAAACATAATTCAGGAATTGGAGAACTTTTATTCTAGCAGAATATTTTTCTTTTTAAGGAGTTAGATATACCCGAGGTATTTTCCGCTCACTAACTCAGCATTGCTGTCTGGAGAAGCTGAAGTAATTCCAGTAGCTTTCTGTGTTCTTGGCACCTGTGGGGTATCAGCACTTCCTAATCTGAAGAACCTGTATTTTTGTCTGATAGTCCAGTCTGGTCTGAATGTTCTATATTGATATTACTTTTTTTTTAACAGCAATTCCTGTCCAGCATTGGATTCAATTTGTTAAGTGACCTATCCTCAGTGAAAAATATCCTCAGTTGCACAAAAACTTTTTTCAGTTAACTTGATGTTGAATCTTTCAATTCCCTTGCTTTCTTTCCCCAGCTAAAATACTTACTGTGTTCCCCCTCTCCTAAAAATGTCAACTTTGTATAATGTGTGAAATCTTATAAATAAGCACATCCTTGTTCCCCTCTGGCTGACTGGGTCTGCACGCAGTACTTTGTTTCAATTAAGCATTAGCTAAGTGGATTTAACAGCAGCTCTTTGTTTAAATAAGCTGTGGAGAAGCATGTTTCATAACACATCCAGTATACTTAACCGAGCTGAGATCCCATTTTAGAAATTATACCCACGAAGCGAGCACTTTATCTTTCATAATGAAGAAAAACATGTTTGCACAGCTAATGAAGCTAATGTTCTGTCCCTGAAAACTCACACGTTCGTTTTTTCTCTTGTGGAGTGGTGCCTGAAAGCTTAAAAAAAAGCCAGTTACAGCCTTAACTGTGAGTCTTAGGAGTGCCTAAAATAAGGGATTTTTGGCTTTCATGAGTGAAAACAGACATGTTTCGTAATACATTGCATTGGTGTGCTGAGCTCACAGGCTTGAATGTTGTACAAATATTACAAATTGTGTTGTATTTTCATAGGGGAAAAAAAAATCTGGTGATTCCAAATGCAGAACTAAAGAAACAAGTGGCAGATTTCAGCTTTTCTGCTCTTCTAGGTTTTGAAATATAAATATTTTTAATTAAAAGTTATAAAGTGTAACCAGAAGTTATGACTATTTTCATCTTAGATGCTAGAATAATGTAAGCGGGCTGTTTGGCTTAAAAAAAATATTTAAGGTATGTACTTGTTAGTTCTTTTGAAATTGCAGTGCTGTTGGAATGAGTTTAGGTTTGTTAGAGCAAATTTGATCTGTTACTGAACAAATCCAGAATACTCTAAGTACATTCTCAGATCAGTAGTGTTCCTTGGCTAAAATTTCTGGTGTCACAAAAATCATTGCTTCTAATTATCTATCCTTCCCCTCACTAATTGTTAGTGTGAGCTCTTGTGGAAGAAAAAGTTGTCAAGTATGATTTCTTTTCCTTTCCTAGAATAGCCCCGCTGCTTTGCAAGAGTTTATTCCTTTTGTGGGTTTTTTTACTGAGGGAGTAAAACTTGAACCAAGATCATCTTAAGTTAGTGACATTAATGGCACAGGTTGCAAAATGGAACTAACTTGACTTTTGTTCTAATTTTAGGGCGATATATTTTGCTGCTTACTCAAACTGCAAAGAAAAGCTGAACAGTATTTTCAATCCAGACTCTACCCAGGTGCACATGATTTCAGCTGGTGTGGCAGGTAAGGATCGAACTTGTTAGCTTCATTCTAGAGCCATATGTAGAAAAGAGAGGTGGCAAATAAAGCACACAAAACAGTGCTCAGTGAATGAACTCTTCTTGCAGTGGTTTCCTTCTTTGGCCTCTCATTAAAGTAGCCATCTGGAGAATATGGGTGTGAAATTTTGCACTTAGTGATAAGGAAGGTCTTCGACTGTGTGAATAGTCTTTTGTAAGAAACTTGCATGCCTGCTTTTGCAATTTTTGCCAAGTGGGAAATGAAAACTAAGTAAGGTAACTTTTTGCTCTGTGAGCTACAGACAGCGCTGTTTGCCCTGAACTCTGGTTTAATGCTTCTTAATCTGCTGTGTTTTATCATTGCTTTCTGTTACAGCTTTGTACCTCTGACTGAAATAGGCCTCTCTCTGAAATATTCCTGCAGATGTCTGTGTAAATTATATGTAACACTCCCTCCTCTTTTGTTCAAACATGGGTCCCTGCAAAGTTTGCTCTACCACTGTAATGTCGTAGAAGAGCAGATTTCCCTAGTTTTCATCCCTGGAAATAGTTTCCTATATCTGCAGTGTCACTTTGGTGTATCTTAGCAGCTACCAATATTCATTGCGTGATTTAGGCGTTCTGTGCTTTGGGATCATTAACAAGGAGGAGTTAAAGGCAACTGAGATGAGCTACAGCCATGGACTTGTGCTGGGGAAATTAAAATTTGGGCTTGCAAGACTTTACCTATTTTTGTGTGTGTCTTTTCTACACAAAAACAATTCAAAAATGTTTTTCTGCAAAGGCCATAGACACCTGAGAGATGAATTTGGGCAATTTTATGGTAGCCTCTTGAAGTTTTCCTGTCAAATTTTATAAGCAGTGTTTATAATGGAAATACTAGCAATCTGGAACAGACTGCCAGGGTGAAATCAGAGCAGTGAACAGGTTTAGTTTTCTATTCAATACTTCTGGATAATCTGATTCAAAGAAATTGTTATATGGTGTAGAAAATTAAAGTGACTTTATACTTAAATAGCACCCTGATGCGCACCTCTAGGACATGAGCAATGTGGTGGCAGCTTTTAATCTTAGAGATGCAAGGAGAGTTCTTTTGTCTTAAATGGGCAAAATGAGGTGCTGAGGTGATGGCGTATTTTTTTATCATCTGGGAAAGTGTGTTTTTGCGGGTGAACAGCATGGGGAATGGGCTGGAAGGGGTTTGCAGGCAAAATTTATCCGAATCAGTTAATTGCTCCAGGAGGAGCGAATTGTTCTCAGCAACTAGTCAAGGGGATAAAATGTGGTTTTAAATTTGGGGAGCATAGTGAAGTGGGGAGAGCCTTAACAGACAAGTCGATCTTCCCTTGAAGATGACTTGTGCAACTCGTGCAGTGCTGCAGACAAAGCTTCAGAGCATTCCTTACCTTTGGAAGCTCCTGCCCTCGTTCTGTAACGAGGAGAACGCTCACGAGATGTGCTGGAGTGACTTCCCCCTGGCGCTTGCAGACACCGACTCTGCCTTTTTGAGCGGTTCTGTATCTGCTCTTCCATTTGCTTCCCTTCCAGAATGCTGCTCTTGGCACTCAGGGCTGCCGGAGCCTGGCGTAAATGTATTTGAGACTTCCTTGCTGGTCACCATTGGTTTTTTTTTTAATTAGTTTTGATATTGAACAACTCCTGTGGCAGTTGGGTTTCTAAAGTGTATACCCAAGGTAGCTGAATGCCCAGGGCCAGTTCACGCTACAGGTCACGACGTTTTTTTCTCTCAAAATACCTGTCTTGACATTCTCTGGAAGACCATTAAAAAAAAAAAGGGTTCTTGGACAAATAATTTCTTGCTGTTCAGTACAGGCCATATTCTGATTGCTATGAAAAGGACTGTGGTTAAAATTAACAGTGCTTTCCTGGGAATGTGCTAACCTTGTTTTTGTAATTCTAATATATTTCAGAAAATACACTTAAGCCAGCTATTAACAGTTTTACCTGCAAGGTTTGTATTGCTGTGTGAAGCAAGTGAACTTGAGGAAATGCCAAAAATGACAGGGACAAGATTAAATGTGAGCTCTTAACTGTTCGACCTAGAGCACGTTAACACGGATCGCCATAATAGTTGCCTTGAAACTTAACATTTCAAAATGGGCAAGGTGGATAAACACTTAATTAGCAAAAAATAATCAGAATTGATTTCTTCTTTTGCAGCTGCCATTGATTTCAGTAAGGAATTGAGTAACTCCAGTCTTAAATGAGGGGCTTGGGTGGTTTTTTGGGTTTTTGTTTGTTTGAATATGGCCTTTCTGTCACATAAAGGCTTCTAATATCTAATGAGCGTGAGGTGGTGTTTACACTTGTAAAGCTTTTCCTGTAGGCTGCAAAACACAATAATGATGCAAAAATACTTAAAAAAAATCTATTTTATGCAAGTACTTGTAAGTAGTGTACTTGAAATACTGTTATAGCATGTTAATGAATGTCTCGGGTGAGACTAGATGTCCTTGTTAAATAAGGATTATTTTATGCACATGGCATTTTTGGATGTGAGAAGCTGAAGTATGGTATTTTAAAGCATTTTTGTTTGGGTTTAGGCCTGATGCTTTCTTCTCAAGATAAAACATAACATTTTTGGTATTATTAAAATCCTTTTAGTAAGTTTGTTTTATGCCAAGGAGGGTGAATGGTGCCATATATTAGTAACTGATGCCGTATGCAATTAGAAGGGAATGTTTTTCTCTTGCTCTGTGCTACCTTCCAGCCTCTCACTCTCACATCACCTTTGTACCTAAAATATCAATATCGATACAAAGAAGTACTCAGCAAACTTTTTTTTTGCTCCCTACTTGGCAGATCACGTGGTTCTCTTTTTGCAAACTTGGGCAGTGACTGTGTCTGAAGCACAGTCCAAGAATGAGGGTTTGCTCGTGTGAAGGTAGTTTATTGCTGCACGTTACAAAGATAAAATCTCAAATTCACTGTAAACTCTGCCTTCTCATTGCACTTAACCTCTTCTGCTGCAGAGAGTAAAAACTAGAGAACTGAATGAGATGTTTGATTCCTGTGTGACTTTCTGAATTGCCTTTTTGATGGTTCATAGCATCGTTCAGGCAACGTGGTTGCAAATCTGCTGCAGAGCTACTTTGCCTTGTGTGCTATTTTTGCTGCTCTTTCTGGAGCTCTACTGGCAAACCAGCCCAAATGTAGATTGTTATTCTTAAAAAAAAAAAAAATTGGGACTACTGTTACTGACAGAGATACCATACTTTTGAAACTTTTTAGTAGTATATGCACAGATACTGAATACCAGATAAAATGCATATGTAGGTCATTGGTAACTGCTATGAGAAAGTTTGGTTTCATAAGGCATCTATCTTATTTTTTCAGTCCCAAGACAAGGCTAGCTGGTTTTTTGGTTGGTGTTGGGGAGGGAGGGGAAGGGTCGTTGACGTTGGGGAAGGAGGAGGGTTCACTTGTAAATTTACTCTGTAGGTAAGTATTTGGAGATACAGAATTGAACTGCTGCAAATGAGCAGAAATTTCAGTACTCAGTGCATTTTGCACCACTATTTTAATATCTGTGGCCTGTTCTGATTACTTTTCTTGCTTTTTTTTTTCCTAAACCTTTACCTGAAAACAGTTAGATCTCACAGTAAGTGGTTCACAAATCCTTCCGATGGGATTCAATTTGTACACATGTGTCTGATGAGGTCACTGCTTGTTGTTATGATACAGAAAAGCCTGTGTCTATTTTAGGCATTTACTGTACATTTCTCCCGTGAAAAGAGTGAGATCGTGTCATCTCATGCTCCCCACCCGCAGGTCACTTCCTGCAGAAATATGGACTAACTTAAACCTCGTGAGTACTGAACTGAGCGTCTCTTGCAGCCTCTAGTGTAAGAACCACACGTTGGGTTTGTAATAATTAATTAAATGAACGACGTTAAGGGGATTTCACTTTTCGGTATCTCGAGCTCGGATGCTGTGCGTTGTGCAGACATCACTTCTCCTGAACACTGGTCAGAGTTACTTTTTTCTGTGCGGTTCAGGGAAAGGTGGAAAAAACCTTTCACTGATAGCTGCTACTTTACTTAGCTCTGGCTGATTGGAAGTTCCTACTGGGTTAAACAAAGCCTTTTTGGGGTTTTTTACTGTCCCAGAGCTGCCTTTAAAAATGCTGCAGCTCATATTCTGTGTTGTCACATTATTGCAAAGACCTCTTTTTTTCCTTTTCCTTTTTATTTTTTTTAAATATGTGTATAATCTCCTTTCTGTGCCTTTCTGTCTTCTCTTGGTTTGTTTTTATTTTACTACTTTGGATTTTTAATTCAGCATTCCATATTCACATGTGTCTCAATTACATTGGCTTATAGATTAAAAAAAAAAAAAACAACAAACCACTTCTAACCTTTGAAAGATGATGCAAAATAGGAATACCTGGGATCTTACCTGTCAGTAGCTGAAAACTAGATTGAGGTAATTCTTTCCATCTGAAAGTTGGGTACATTTCATAGAAGAAAAAAAAAATAGAGAAGTACAGGAGTTTCTGGTATTGCCACATTGATACTTCTAATGAATCTGGAGTCTTTCCTGGGGATAAAACACCTGATAAGCAATGGAAAGCATTCTAAATTTCACGACTATTAAAAAGGAAAAAAAAAAGTAAACAATTGATAGAGCTTCCTAGTAGCTGTTGGAGCCTCCGCCTTTATTTTAACAAATACTTTTGCTACAGATTTTGTGTATGTAAAAAGAGAAGCTTATCGAAGTTGCCAAATGGAGTTCTTTCCTTGGTGTCAGCATGACTCTGATTTTTAATTTTTCCACTACCTGTATTTACTATATTACATGTGAGAATTGAGCTGTAGCTATTTGGTCTTGAAACCTGAATTATCAACAGCTCGTTAGAAGGCTTTCAGTTGAACTGTCATGAAATTTAGGCTTCTGACAGTCCTGGGAGGGGAAAAAAATTTTGGCTGTGTTGCTGAACCTCCTGTTAGGGATCACTAATGTTTAGAGGAACCCAGGGAGTGCAAGTTGGGGCAGAACAGGCCGTGTGTGGTGCCAACCACCCTTCGCTGGCACTTCCTGGGAGACTTTTCCCAGCCTGCCCACAAGGATCAGGCGGCTGCTGTGGGTGAGCGGTCGCTGCTGCTCAGACGCTGCCTCTGACCTTGCCTCTGTGTTCCCTGCTCCAGATTTAGGATCTCCAGGGACTGTTGTGTAGGTTTTTTCGAGAAAGGAAAGAGGGCTGAGCAGATAATGTTGTAACATACCAGTTGAGCCGTAAAAGAATTCCAAAACATGCAACTTAAAAATCTTCTGCATTCCTGTTTGATCTTACTGGCTTGTAATTAAGTACTAGGAGAGACATAAGAACTTTGGGGGGTTCTTTTGAGGGAAGTCTTCCCTGGGCAATGTGTCGGTAGGGGAAGGTAATAATTTTTTCCCCACCTTATTTCAAAATATTGCAGTCATGTGCATTCCTAGTGCCCTTCAGTGCACTGTAGGTACAGAAAGGTTCTGATTTGAAGTAAAAGAAAATTAAGACTTTCTTAGTGTTAGTATAAAGAAATAAAAAGCGCAAGAATGTTGGCTTTCAATTTATTTCAGCCCAGAGTCAACTGCTGTTGGAGTCAGTGGAGTTTCTATGGCGTTAACCAACAGGTCTGAAAGGCTCTGGCTGATTGAACTGCAGAACCTTTTTGGCAGGTGCGGGATGTTTTAAGACCATCTAGTGTCTTGTGCCAGAGTAGTTCCTTGGTTGTTTTAGTTTCTACACAATTATTTACCTGCAGGAAGGTCCCTTCCAAGCCCCAACATTCTGTGATATCTGTGAAATGCAGGTGTGTCAAGATACTTTTGACTTGTTAGCATTTCACTCCATCATATGGAACATCTATATAGGTACCTGGACAAAAAAAAGTGTGTCAAAAAAGCCGCCCCCAAATCTTTATTATCTATACCAATATGTTATTTCATTAAGGAGTTAGAGTCAGTTTGAAAATCTAAGCAATCGAAATACTAAACTGAAATCTCTTAACGTAGTTTTGCTGTTTTGGTGCAGAAGTATAGTTAAACCTTAGTACCTGCTAAAGCTTGTAGCTTGTCTTTAGAGTGGTAATTGAAACTCATAATGAGCTATTTCAGATTCGGGAGTGGGGCTAGAGGAAGCCTTCCAACAGTTAAGATCCCCTGGCATTTCTCTGAGTATTGCAGTCATTTGTGTGCCATGTAAACCTCGATTACTGTGACTGAGCAGAAGTAACCTGGATGCAAAGCAGTTCTGCTAAATCCATCTATTTACACACACGTATACGTGAGCCGTTACCGCTCTGCACGAAGCAGCTCCTCAGTAGCCTGTTTGCCCTGTCAGTGCTGTGCACCAGAACTGCCCTGAACAAGGGAACTCGCTGTCGCTTTCCCCCAACCCCAGTCCATCCCCTTGCCAGGAGGGCAGCATGTCTGCGTAGTGAAATACAAGTGATGTGTGTCACTCAGAGAGCAAGTGTCTAAACTGATCATCTCTTGCCTGGCCATGTTCCAGCTCTTCCCTTTCCCTCTTCTCTCCTGCAGACATGACACCTCATTAATGGTGCATGTGTGATATTATGACTCCAGATGGGTTTTTTTGTTTCACTTTTTTTTTCTTTGCAGAGCTGCCTTTCACTCTGATCTTTTTCTCCACGGTTGTGCAGAAGTAAGAGCAATTCTTACTTCTTTCCTTTTTTTTTGTTTTATTTGAAATTTATTTCCTTTTTCTCTCTCTTTTTACTTTTCTTTAGTAGACTGAAAATCAAAGCTTTAGCCAATATGCAAGCCTTGAATAGTTGCTGTCTGACTGGATAGTTAGTAGTCATACTATTTACTTTAACAATTTAAACACTCATATGCTTGTAAAAATATTCCTAGGCCAACCATCAGGCTCTGCTTTGAATACTAAATTAAACATTAGCACTCAAATTTAACTGCTCTTTATTAGTTGAGTATTAAAAGGTCTCTTAACTTACAGTAATACGTGCCTTTTAACTGCACCGAAAGTAGTGTTAATTCAGTCTGCATGCTTTCAAACTCGGATTGTATTTCAGGGAGTGAATTAAATTGACAGTGTTTTTATAGCATCTGAAATTGCTGTAGCTGTAGCCGCAGTGCATTCCTGTTGCCCCGCTTACCAAATTGGCTGATGTTAGTCCAGCTAGCTCTGCTGCTTTAGGGTGTCACAACAGGGCTGGTATGTTAGGTAGGCAGAGAAACGGATACAATTGGGCTTATTTTATATTTATATGGGATGTCTCCTGCTAAGAATTAGTACAGAACTTACTCCGTATTAATGTAAAATTAAAAACTAAGCTAAGTGTTTCTTGGCTGTATGGATCCAGAAAAAATATCAGTGAAGGGCTACAATGGGTACTTTGTAAAAATCAGTATAGTCCGAGTTTTTGCATCCACTGTACCTTACTGTGTGCATTGTGAACTTAAATGCAGTTGCTCTTCTGATACTATCACGTCTAACTTGTCTTTTTAAATATTTTAGGTTTTACCGCGATCACAACAACTAATCCCATTTGGCTAGTAAAGACACGATTGCAGCTTGACGCAAGGTATAGTGACAATGGCGAGTCTTGCGGCTGTGCTGAGATTCTGCTTAAATGTTCCGAGTCTGTTCTGCGTCCCTGGAATGGAATGATTCTTTAAATATCCCCTTTTATGCAAATAAGGAGGAAGAAAGACCTTTATATTCCCAGCTATTTAAAACTATAGGGAGAGAGTGATGTGGTCTCCATGCAACCATCTTGTTCATTTTACAAACTTTATAAAGGGTGCGATAGAAAACTCTCTTTTCATCTGTCCTGAATACATTAATGAGCCAGACATCCCTGTTCTGGAGATCTCTTGGCCTTCTTGTATGAAGTGCATGTTTAGCGTTTTTCCTCCTTGCATGCATATTGTCAGCTGCAAGGTGGATGTAGCAAATATATTGCAGAGCTAGTTATCGTGTGAGGTGGTTTTTTTTGTCATTGTATGGTTGGGGTGGTAATTCCATGACTAATTTCAAAGGTTTTGTGGTATGATACATGACCTTGATGGCATCTTGCGCTTCTGTTTGTGTTTTTACTGATTAATCAATTAAATTGCTTCGACACCAGGGCTTTAAGGAAACGTGAAGGAAAAGTTACGGATTTCTTGTGCATGTTAATTCTGTACAATATATCAAGCACGTGTGGGAGACTTGAAGAAGGATCTTTTGTACGTGGGACACTGCAATTACATGGGCTAGTGTAGCATGTACTGCATTCCCAGTTCTTCTAATTCAGCTGTTATTAGAGACATAAAAACACTTGGTCTGTGGGATTATCCTGGCCTGATCTTGTTTCTGTTGAAGCTCTTCTCAAAAATCCCTCCAATTCCAGTAAGAGCTGGAGGAGGCATGTGCTGTTTCCAAAATGAAATTGCTTTGACCTTCAAGACAATGTTGTGCATCTTGTGCGTCCACACAACAAACTCTTGCAGCAGCCTGTGGCTGTGTGCCTGTCTGGCTGTCCCGGGGACACGTGGGGACTGAGATGCCTCTGGAGCTGCAGCAGGTTTTCTCATCAGTTGTTCTTGGACTTTTTTTCTCTTGCCTGTCAGCAAATCGGTGCTAGTCCCCCAGTTCTCTGTGGCATTGCCACCTGGCTTGCGCAAGATTTGTAGGTGCGTGTGCCTGCTGTCTCTCACTTGTGCTTGGTACCTCGTTTCATTGCTGTCTGACATGGGAAGTTGAAACCATCAGGACTTAAATTCTGCCATCGAGCGATACCTCATGCTGCTTCCGTAAGAGCTGCTGCCACTGTCTGTTGCTTTGACAGCATCTGTCTGAGGTAGCGTAACTGCCCTTTGATGTGCCATTTTATTCTGTGACTTGCTCACACGGGAGACCTCTGCTGGCAGGATCCCTGAGCTTCACCACTGCAGTGGATCGGATTTTGTGCAGTGCTGTCATGGGTTTGCGTAGCAGTGTGCAGTATGTTCAGTATTTCAAGACGCGCAACTCGATTCAGTCAGCAAGCTAAAAACGGGAAGATTTTATTTACCAGATCCCACTTGATATGGTCACGGCTAATGAGCTTTTTATTTGACATCAGCAATGACTTCGTTGTCTCACGAGAGCTCTGTGTGTTGTACTGGTTGGTGTGCTGCTTTTGGGTACGCGAGTGGTTTGCGGACAGCCGCGAGGCCTGCCGTTTGAACTCTGAGCTGCTCTAATTGCCCTCCTGTGGGGCTCTTTATTTGAGGGAAGATTTAGGGGGAAATCCACTCGTTGCGCAAAAATATTTTTTCATGAGTTGCTGACATTGACAGTTGACTTGGGAGTCTGCTTGAAAGCAATTTAGTCTTAATTCTTTACTACTTGGGGAGGCCTAGAGCTGTTCAGTTTATCTAGGTGATACTTTTTCTTTAAGTTACCAGAAGTTTGGCTCAGATTCAGTGCTGAAAGCCTTTGAGACTTTCACCTCAAGTTCTACGTGTTCTTAAACCTGTCTGAACTGGAGCCCCTCGGCATCAGTGCGAGATGTTTCCTGTCCTCTTGTCACTCAAGCAAAACTGTTTCATTATTTTTTCCAGTCTCAAACTGTACCGGCTTGATGTCTGTCTTGTTCTCTCCTTTTTTAGGAATCGTGGAGAAAAGCGAATGAGTGCTTTTGAATGTGTCCGAAAAGTTTATCGCTCGGATGGTATTAAAGGCTTTTACAGAGGAATGTCGGCATCCTACGCAGGCATATCCGAGACTGTTATTCATTTTGTTATTTATGAGAGTATTAAGAGAAAACTACTGGAATATAAGACTGCTTCTGCCATGGACAGTGAGGACGAATCGGCAAAAGAAGCTTCGGACTTTGTTGGAATGATGATGGCTGCTGCCACTTCCAAAACTTGTGCCACGTCAATAGCGTATCCCCATGGTAAGTGGGGCACGTACAGCTGAGAGCCTCAATCAAATTTTTAGTGGTATTTGTAGCAGGCTTTGACTCACTTGCTCAAGAGGTATTTCTCTCTCTAGAGCTTTTACGTGTCAGATTCGTCAATGCAACGTGAATATAGTATTCAGAAATGGAAGTATTTTTAGGTGGATATCCAGCATTGCCTCTTCTTAGGAAGCATTTCTTTTTCCAAAGGATTTGTCAGGGTATGGCCCAAAGTACTTAAGGAACAGGTCTTTTTTTTCACTTGGAATTTCTTTGTGTACTTGGTAACTTCGCATAATTTGCCAGCAAGTTCTTGTCCCCTTGCTAGAAAAGGAGGCTGTCTAGCTTGGTTTTTGGTTGCACTTAATTTTTCTGCAAAGTAGTTGTGTTTATATTAAGCTCGTTAATGGATTGAGGGCTTTGTTAGTGGCAACTTCCAAGCTAAAACATAAGCTCAGTCAACAGGCCTCTTTTGGATTTTAACTAAGTGACTGAACTTTGCTTGCTTAGATGTTGAATACTGCCAAAGTTTGTCGTTTTCCTCATAGACATACTTGATTTGCTTCTCAGTTTGTCTTCCTCCTTTGCTTTAAAGAGTTTTTCTGAGAGCTTGGGGAGGGGGAGAGGTTGCGTTTTAGTGGAAAATCACAAATTGGTTTCTGGGGAAGAGAACAAAAAGTGGTGACTGTAACCGCCTGTGGTTTTCTTTGTGCAGAGGTTGTACGAACAAGACTAAGAGAAGAGGGAACAAAATACAGATCTTTCTTCCAGACATTATCTTTGCTTGTGCGAGAGGAAGGGTATGGATCCCTCTACCGAGGTTTAACTACGCATCTCGTCAGACAGATCCCAAACACGGCCATCATGATGTCAACCTATGAAGTGGTAGTCTACTTGCTCGACGGATAGCAGCGTGACGAGGCTTCCCAGAAGAATGTGGAAGATGGAAAGACTGGAGCGGACCACTGAATGTCAGTGCCAACGTGGTGGGCGGGAGGAAGGTTCTATCGGGAACGCACAGCTATGGACAAAACAGAAGGTCGATTGTGGGCAACTATGAATAATTTTGCTGCCTTATTGTATGGCCTCTTGGCGATGTGATACATGGGAACTGCCCCTTAGGGAATGCCTTCATACATCTCGTTAAAATTGTTACTTTCTTTTCATCTGTTTAATCTAGGCAAGGCTGTTCAGCCACGTTCAGAGACCTGATGGGTGAGGGAGGGGGCATAAAATCTAGGGCAGCCTTATTCACTTCTCTCAGTGATTGCTCTCACCTACATCCGTTTTGTTCCGTTTTACTGCACAGTAACCTGTCGGAAGAATGGAGAAGACAATACTTTTATACCTTTTCCATACCTGAAACTTCCAGTTGCTCTGAAGATTCATAAGGAGACTGAGGTAGTAGTCAGTGTGTAAAGCTTTCCATGTTGCTACCTCAAGACAAAATATGACGCAGGGACCCAGAACTGAGTTGTTTTTTCACTACGAAAGGTGATACTTGGTTTGGAGTTTGGTGTTGGTTTTGTTGGGTTGTTGATTTTGGTTTTTTTTTTATTTTCCTTTTTGAGTTTGAGCAGTGTTGTAAGTTAGTGAGGTAGGATGTGATGCTGAACTCTCCACATTCTCTGTGTGCTATGTGGATTTCTAGTTCTGCATCATCCTTTTTCTGGAGCTTTCCTTAAGTGAGACCTGTGAAATGTTCTTCTATCATCAGTTTTACTTGCCAACGTGTCAGGTCACTTGTACAGCTAAGGAAGAGCTCACCAAATGTGACTTCATAGCCTGTTTAAGGGTGCTTAACACGCTGAGAAATCCCAGCTAGTCTAGCCTACCGTTTGGGAAGACAGGATTCACTCAAATAGTTTCATGCTAGCTGAAAACAAGCTATGCTACCCTGCCACATCTGGTAAACCCTGACTTGGATTACCAGTATTTCTGTGGGAGAACGCACATCACCATGGCTAAGGTGACCAGAAAACAGTTGAAGGTGTGATAGATCTTTCCAGTGCAGAATGATGGAGAAAATTGTAGTTGAATCTTCCTGTCAGCGCTCCGAACTGCTGTATCACTTCTTCGAACTTGAGGCTGCGTGCTGAACTGCCGCTGGCAGTATAACCTTGTCCTCCAAATTGCCCCAGTATTCAGGTGTTGGGTTTGTTACAGAAGCCAGTTGCAAAGCAATGTGTTGCGTTCAGCAGCGAGGCTTAGCTGGTTAATTCGGTTATAGGGGGTTTTTTATGAACCCATCCAGCTGAAGCATCAAAATCAGAAGCTTAACATTACCAGAACTTGCACAGCTTCCCAAACAGGTATCTGATCTGCACCTTGACTGCTTCTCCATCTGCTTCCGTGATCCTTATGAGGAAGAAGATCATTATAAATTGGGGGCAATAGCTTTCTACATAAAAATGCTGCTATGCTGGGCGGAACCGTGCTATCAACTCTTCCAGTGTGGTACTTGCAGTACACTTACGCTGTGCGTTGTGTGCAATGGCTTTATTTTATGAATGACTTCTCATGCACTTTGTAGCCTTCTTACGGCTTCTGATCTTTCTTCCTCTTACTGGTTATCTGTAGTCAAACTACATTCAGAACGCGCAGCTTGGTTTTAAACAAGTATGTGATTTAATTTCTGTGCGGGATAAAACATTCAGTGCTGTAGAGCCATACGTAGCGTATCTGTCGCGGTGGTTCTGTTGACTCTATTTAAAAGCTGGAAGCTTACAGAACAGTCAGTCTGGGTTTTTTCTCATTTGCTTTCCTTTTATTTTGACCCTTGTCGTATCCTCCCCACAGCATCAATGTAATTCTCTTGTGGCTTATCCTTCCGAAAGCCACCTGGTAGCATGTGCAGCGACCTTGCTGTGGAGGCTGAGCTCTGTGGACTTCCTTCTCTCAGGAAAATGTCATCTGTTTAAAGACAGATAGCGTGGTCTGTGGGGCGGCCAAAGGTGAACGTGGCTGTTTTAAAGAAGCGGGAAGAGTTCTTTAATGTGTGTTTTAACGTGGGCTTTTTCTAGTGATCTCACTAGGAAAAGCCTGACCTAAGTCTTGCTGTGATGCCGCTGCTCGGATAACTCACTGAGCGCAGAAATAGCTACTTACTGGACTTTTTGTTCTGTAGAAAGTGGATTACTCTTCAGGCTATCCACATTATTCGGTCATAACCAAAACTTAAATTGGCAAAGATGATATTCAGGTTTGGAGTTTGTGAACAACTGATTTTTGAATTAGTCTGGGCTTCCTGAGAGTGTCTCTGCTGTTCGTTGAATACGCTCTCCCTCGGTTACATCCTCATCTCCCATTAATTCTCTGGGCACCATGTGTGTTCCTTGTCTGGGTGAGAACGGACCTCATGGGGTTAATAAGTAGAAAATGTTGACAAGGACAACTGAATATGGGTGGCAACAGCTGAAAGGAGACAATCAGCTTCTTATTCCGCCCTTTTAATGGCTGTTTCAGCAATGTCTTAAGCTCCAGGGGTGATCTTTTGTGCTTTATGTAGCAAAACAGAATTTCTTGATAACTTGTTCTTTTTAAACTGTCAGTACATACAAAGTTACCTCCAATGTGCTTCCCAAAGACCTTTTTAAATTATTTATGTGGTTTTCTTGGTATTTATTACAGAAATTCAAAGAGAATAAGAAGATGCTACATTGAGTAATATCTTTACAGAACTGAAAGGAGTGCATTCAAACTTCCTTGTGACTTAGGTGGTCATCTTGATTTATAGTTGAATGTAGGGTGTTTGTATCACACTTTGCCAGAAGCAAAGGTCTTGGACGTCTGAAAAACTCGGTAATTCATTAGTTTCCTCATATTTCCCTTGCCTGGACGACACTCAAGTGTTACCACAAGCCCTTAGATTTGACTCGGCAACCGGTGAAGGTTTGGGACAAGGCTGTGGGAGTGCTGCAGTTTGTGCAAACAGTCAGAAGGTGGCATTGGAGGGGAGGAGAAAGAGGCTCCTTTGCCAGGCCTGGCCTGCCTGCTGTACCGGAGTGTGCTGGTGCTCACCCAAGGTCTGTGGCGTACTGGGGAGGCATGGCGAGGTGGCCCCAGTCTGGAAAATCATTGAAAAACCCCTCACCACCTAGGGAATGCGGTCACATTTCTCAGCTCCTTTGGTGCCCGTAGAGCTGTGTGAAAACCGGTGAGTTGTGGTGTGTTGCAGAGCCTTTAAACTGACCCAGAGACTTGCTGCTTCTGCCTGAATTTCTGATCTGCTAGCCTATTTTTTTTTAAGAGGGTTTACACTGAGGGTCTTTTGGTTATTTTTGTTGCAACTCCAATGTCAGCCTGTCCTTGTGTGTTGGCACTGCACCTGTCTAGTCCCCCTGTTTACATGCTGCACTCCATATATTTGCTTTCTGATCGAGATGTTTGTAATTATAGCTTCTGCTCTTCTGGTTTTGTACTTAAAATGGTGTTTGTAACATTCCTCAGACTTCTAGCATTTTAAAAAGAATGCTTCCAGAGACAAGAGATTGGAGAGACTTTATAAATGTCGCTTCCTGTTCAAACTGTTTAAATTTGGGAGACAAGCTGAAGTGTGCCTAGGTAAATGTACTACTTTTCTCAACTTTGTCTGTCAAGACTCGGTGTAATTTTTCAGTCGTTCTGTTGAAGAGAGTCTGCCTACCCTGCACATGTGCACGAAATTGTGCCCTCGGAGTCGTAGCTAAACACTCGCAAATGACGGTTTGAGAATACTTCAGTGCTCATGTGAGGTTTGCTATTATTCTTACATACATGTAGTTGGCTGTAAACTATGTGCATTTACTCTGTATTTATATAGTTAACTCTTTTGTTTGAATTGCTTTCAACTTCAAAGCAGATTAAAATGATGTGGTTCTATTCAAATGTTGCCTTCTGTGCTAAGCTGTACACCATTTTTAACCTTTTTTTTCTATAACTGATATATACCAGTGCCTGGACAGTTGTGATTAAAAATGAGGAATTCACTAGGAGGTTCCAGTGAATCATTTTATCTTGTGCCATTTTACAGCAGCTGAAAAGAATGTATCTGTATTGTTCCTATACTATAGTCTTTTTGGAGGAGTTCTTGGATGATTTAAACTAGCTGGATGCTTTTGTGGATTTGAATGCTGCAAAATGAAATGTTGCTGTTGGTCAAATGAGTCTCAGTAACCAGTGATCAGAAATCTCATGTCTGTTTAAATTGCCAGCTGGTACAAACCAAGGGCAGGAATTCCTTAACAAGTTCAGACTTACTTAATTGCGTGTGCAGTTATAACCAGGTCCTTGAATCCGAAATGTTATTAGATCCCGTTTCTCCTGACAGTTGGTGTTTGATGTGAAGTCAGCACTTGATCAGAAAATCCCTCTGCAAATGTACATGTAGGTTTTGCTTGGTGATTGCGTGCTGTGTTGGTTTCTGTTGCAGTTCCCCCCTCTCCCCGCAGCGTGTGTCCTGGAACTGAATCCTTTGCAGCCTTGAATACGGAGCCAGGCTTGGTTGATGTCTCTGATTGGATTCTTTCAGCTATTCAGAACTATTTCAAAACTTGCATTAAAACAGCACATCTGTGGTAACTTCTTTTTTCTTTTCTGAAGTAGGTTTCAGTGCTCTGCTTCTGAAACTTTTGACCTTCCAGGTCAGCCAGGCCTGGAGGTGATCGGTCTTGTGGAGTCAGTACAGGCAAACCAACGTGCTTATTCCTGGCACGTCTGAAATTATGCCTCTAACTGGTATAATTGTCTGTAGCTGATCTCTCTCTCACTTTAACCCTCCAAAAGAGACACACTGGCAATGCAGAGCGCAGGTTAAGTGTTTGGCAATGTTTTGACATTCGTGGTGCTTTACAGCCCCTTCTGCTGGACGGGTTCTGTTAAGCTTACCCTGGGCAAAAAACATGTGCATAAAATGAAGGTGTATTTCAAGTCCTAACTGAGTTATGACTTGGCATTAGTACAGTAGTATAGTCTGACAGAAACGCAACCGAAAAGCTTGTGAGGTTTAACAGTGATCTCTTTCACAAAAGCAAGCCCTTGAATTTGATAACGCACTTAACGCTAAAATAAAAAAATGGACTTCCAAAGACAAATCCTCCTCTCATCTCGTGTGCGCTGGTGCCAGCCAGTGTGCTTTGTGCTGACTCAGAACATCATTATCTTCTTGTGCAGCTTCTGTCGAAGGCAGGAAATGCCAGGACGGGGATCTAGTTCTCCCGAGCAAATTGATGCGAACAAAATGATGTATTGAGCTGTGGGAGACAGACAAACAGAAGCTCCTCGTCTCCAATCTAACCGGAATATTTCAAGGGATGCTCTTAAGATGGGTGGAGATACTCGTCAATGATGGAATTTCGTCAGGTTTGCAAAGACAAGCTCCAGATGCTGAAGCTTACTGCTAATTCTCGGCAGGTTTCATCCCAAGGGAGCGTTTCCTTCCTTAACGGTGGCTGTCTGGAAGTCAGTAGCTTTTCCTAGTCCTGCTCCTGCAGCAAACACTTGGGGTGGGACTGTGGATGTAAATGTCAAAATTGTCTGGAGCGTCAAGAAATTTGATTCAAAACGGTCTGTTCTGAGGCTTGATCATCCATCCAGAATACTGAAAACAGCTGTGCAATGTGTAGATGTAGAAAGTGTTGTAAGGATTCTGTTATTTTAGAACTGTAGCTATACAATTAGAGACTAGATCATGTAGAACCAGTATTTTTAAATTCTTTTAAGACTATATATATTTTTATTTAAGATTGCTTTGACCAGCAAAGTAAGATTAAAAACCAGTGCAAAATGCACGTTCAGTTGGTTACAAAAGACTAGTGAGGATTTTTGCTCTAGGCCAGGAGTGTCACTTCCTCAGTTGGAAAGAGGAGAAGAAAATCACTCCAGGTATGTTCAACAGCCATCACTGTTACCTATTTAAAAACATAATAAATCCAGTTCCAGGGTACTAAAAAGAAGCATGAACGACACTATGTACAAATCCTGGGCTGGCCCAACTTGGGGTACGTGCACAGCTCTATTTTATTACAGCTATAAAAGAAGACAAGGTTATAAAAACTGATCAGGGAAAGAAGCGTGTATATCATTATTATGTCAGAGCATAAAACTGTAGCTTACCCTGATAGAATCTGCAAAGGGGTGCGGTGGTTTTACATAAGAAAAAAACCTAAGTAGCACTGCATGTGGAAGTATTAAGTTACAAGACCTGTACAAATACTGGTTTGTACAGAAAATTATTACTGATATGCACATAAGTTTTTTCCTCTGGCTGCTGAAGGCAAGCCAGCAGGATTTTGTTTCTGAGCTGGTGAATTTTCATGATAGTTCTTAGGTGCTTTCTTTCTGTCATTCCTTGAGGTAATTGTTTGTTTTCTGTCTGTTCTGAAACGTAGCTGTTGGTAAAAGTTCACGGAGTTTATATTACCTTGCTCTGCCGCTACAAATGCTTCCTGGCCCTTACAGCGACTGAACAACTTGCAAGTTGCTTTGGGGGACTCCAGCTGGATTCGTGCTGGGTATGTTTAAAGACTTGGGAATATGGTTTGAATTACTTGAAACAAGAATGACCTGTTGCCGTTCACACATTTTCCTAAGAGACTAGTTGAGGGAAAACACTGGAAAAGGACAGCGCTCCAGCGACGCTAGTAGGGTGGTCTGGTATTATTCCCTAATTCATTCAGGTAACAGACAAATATTTAAAGGGCTTTCTTTGCCGTGCTGAAAAATAAAGAAAATCACAAAACCAATATAAAAAATACTGAACTTTCCCCACGAGAGGAAAGAATATCTGCCCTGGTCTCTGTTATAAACCAAAGGGACTATTGCCAGAATTTTCTAGTTTGGATATAAAGAGAACGTTACCTCCAGCAACAGCGGCGTAGAGCAGGTAAAACCCCCCACACTGCGAAATGCCTTCACCACGTGGGGTGAACCAGGTTGTGTTTGTAGTTCCCCATAGCTCTGTTGAGCCACAACTGTGCTCCCCTCCCATCACGTTCTTTCCCAGGCTGAAAAATAATTAATCCTGTGCCAGGGCAGGGACACTGGAGTGGTCCTTGGGCTTGATGGGATGTTTCTGCATCTGAGCTTTTTAGGTGATCACTCGTCTCTCCTTTTGCTCCTCTCTGCAGAGGTGTGTGGAATTAATTTGCGAGGGATGAGATTTTTAGAGATGACAGGCATGAAAAGACACAAAGGTAAGTAAAAGAGGGTTTTCATAGAATCATAGAACAATTCAGGTTGGAAAAGACCCTTGGGATCATCAAGTTTTGGCTTACTGGAAAAGACCAAAAGACTTACTCACCCCTTCTTCCCAAATCTCGAGAAAAACAAATCTTTGTGAAACTTTGAGCTTTACTCCTCCCCAACTGTGAAAAGACACCTCTTACCATGCCAATGGAGAGTTGGTGACATGTGGTGACAGTAGCTGCCCAGTTACTTCCTTACCATGAAAGAACATTGGGATTCAGTGCTTTAAATCCCTTCCTAAAGAAGGATACAGGGAAGGAAGGCAGAGAGTTGCTCTGGGTTTGAACTGTGTAATTGAGTCCCTGGCAAGATCGAGGCTCCGGATTGAAATCTGTATCCAGTGTTATGTACTATATGCCTCTTAATTATATCCAGTCTTTCTAGTTTTCTAGGGAAGGAGTAGAGGAACTTTTTGGATACCTGGTTTCTCCTTGGTGTTGCCCTCTTCTCAGGCCAGATGTAACAGTAAGTTGGGGAAGGGAGTGGGTTCAAAGTGTTAAGAAGCAAAGAAACAGCCTTGCTCTCCTCCTGATTTGACTTTGCATCTGTTTACGAGATGCTTATTTCCTTGTGTGTGGCTGTACAGCTTTTCTTTGTTAAAAGGGGTAATGAATAGAGAAACCAAGATTAAGTAGTCGGTTTTTCTACAAGAAAACTCAAGTCAGCAGTACAAAAAAAAAAAAGTTTCTAACATCTACAACTGCCCCGAGCTGACAGACTAAACACTGTTCTTGTGACGTATCAAAAAGCCTCATAATCTCTTGCAAAAGGCAAGGTAATAGTGGAATGTTGGCAGAGTCACCCTCCAAAAAAATGAAGTGGGCTATACGTGAGAGAAGGCTGAATGATTTTCGTGGTAATCCTGGCTAATTTGCTCTTACACAAAAAATTAAGGCCAAGACAAAAGCAAAAAAAAAAAAGAAGGTATTAGGAAGTGAAGCTTTGCCTAAGGAAAAATTAACTGTCAGCTCACTCCAGAGCAGTGAATAGTGAAACAGTATTCTCAGAACAGCTTATTACGGTTTAGGAATGCAGTTGCCTGGTGTTTATTTGGAAGTGAAAGAGCAGATTTGCCCTGAAATGTGAGTGTTGCTGTGTGCAGAAGAGCCCAGGATGCAGAGCAGAGCTTCTCCATGTGTCAGTGTTAGCTGTCTGCTGGGGCGCTGGGCTGCCGGCACTGCTGCGCAGCCCGAGGAGCTGTGACCTCCGGGGAGGTTGCATCCCCGTGTCAGCATGTGCCCAACTGGTGATGCTGGTCAGCATGTGCCCAACTGGTGATGCTGGTCAGCATGTGCCCAACTGGTGATGCTGGTCAGCATGTGCCCAACTGGTGATGCTGCAGCGTAACGTGACGATGCGGCGTTAAGTCCTCCTGATGCAGCGTCGCTGTCCTGCAAAATAAGAAACTTTACTCCTACTCTTCTCCCCTCTCTGTAGCTGCCTGTGCTACATCAGAACGGTCAAATGCAGCTTTGAATGGTTGATTTAAGAAAAATCCCTTTTTCTGAAGAATCCCTTGCTCTTCTGATACCATTGGAAAACAGCTTTGTTTCTCTGGAACGTTTCCTTTGTAGCATAAGCATTGAAGCTGAGATATTTCTGGGCGTTACGGACCAGAGAGAAGATAGTTATGCAAAAACATAAGCCTTTGTAGCTGCTGGCTTTCAGGTGGCTAAATGCCAGCCAAAGCTTGAAACTTTACTGACAAACACCTTTGTGAAAAGTCTTGTGTGCTCTACAAGCTGCTGTCAGCACGTCCTGCCTCGCGAGTTGAAAGCACCGCGACAGCTTATTTATGCAAAACCGGAGATACCTCCTCGTGATGCAGCACAGGTAAAATCTACCACTAATCCCTCTTCTACTTGACCTTGAAAATTTGGGGATTGAAGAGAACTTCTGGGAACATGTGATACTTCGGGGTATAAAGTGAGACTTAGGCACTCATGTGCTGCCAAAGACTCCTTGCTGCTTTGTCTTGAAGGTAGGTGAACTACAGAAATCCTCAAGCATTTTGTTTTGCCAAACATCTGGAAATTATTCTCTGCTCATATCCACAAATGCGTTGGTGGGACAGGAGCATGCAGCCCAGCCCTAAGCTCAAGAGAGGTCCCGAAACTTAGCCTTCCTCTTTTTTTCAAGTTCCTTAAGAAGCTTGAGCTGGAAATGGGTATGAAATAAAACGTAAAGGAGGAGGGCTGCTTTCCTCAGCGATATGCCTGGTGGCATTCTGCTTGAGTGGGTGTGGTGTGTGGGTTTTGGTTTTTTGCTTTATTGAAATAAAATAAAGGTAAGAGTGCTCAGGGAAGACACAGGAAACCCAAAATTCCTTCTCTAGAAGATTGTTGCCTTCCAAAAGCGTGTGACAGGCTGCTTCTCGTCCAGAGGAATCTTTCTCCCTTGTCTTTCCAGCATGCATCCCAGCTGCGCGTTGGAGAAAAGAAAGGAGAGACAGGTATTGTGCTGGTTCTGGCCGCGTTTCTGAAGTCACTGGCAAAAATGGAGAACAAGGAACAAAATCAAGGTTTTGCCCGCCAAAGAGTGACTTGTCTTTCTCCACAAAGCTTATTTTTTTTTACTTCCCTTCTCCAAAGGTTTTGGTGGTTTTTTTTTCTGCCCCAAAATTCCACTTCAGCGCTAGAAGCTGAGACTGTCTCTCCCAAGAGAGATGAGTTCTTTGTGCATTTCAATTTCCTCTGGTTCAAGGAGAGACTTTGATTTGCTGGGCCACTTGCCCCGGCAGAAAGCATGTCTGGTTCCTTAGGCTGTGGTCTTAACTACTTTGGCAGCTGTAGGATGTGATAAACTTATCTTCAATGTAATACTTAAAATATATAATATTTTGTTTTCCCTTCAGTTCCTACACAAAAGACTGACGACGTGCCCAAAATATGAGATGGTTTAAAAGTTTATTAGCTAGAGTCTCCTACTGAATTGCATGGAATTTAGATTGTAATGAATATTATTATCTTAATGTTGAGGAGTGTTGGTCGTGGGTTGGGGACCACCTCCTGTGTGAGCTGCAGATGTACACGTTTAGAAAATGTCAGTTCCCTTAAGCAGGTTTCAATTAACACAGGATATCTGAGGTTGTTACTAATAGATGCAAATTACCTTTCTGCAGGCTGAGTCATGTAAATGGCTAGTTCTTGATTTCGCTTCCTCTTGGTTTAGTTTTCAAAGATTTAGGAGTCAGAGCGAGATAAAAAGCGGTTCCACCTGTAGTATCTCATTTTATTTAACAGGGCCCTCATTTAGCCAATTATTTGAAGCGTTACGAAGTAGTTCATTGTGAAAAAGCAGAGGAACTCTAGGAGACATAGAGGGGCTGGTGAAAAGATGCGGGTTTTGTGTGGTTTTTTGGTGTGGTTGTTTTTTGTGGGGTTTTTTTAAAGTTCATTCTGAACTTTTGACTCTGAAAGCAGCATCTTGTTCTAGACCTTAGGATTTCTGGTACCTGAACTGGTGGGGAGTGAGAATATCAGAAACAGAGCTATAGAAAACTACCAATTTGCAATTAATACGGAAACTGATAGTTTTGCAGGTATGTGAAGATTTGATCCAGCGTACGGTTTGCTCTTTGTGCCAGCCAGCGCTCCAGTTTGTGGCGTAAACGACTAAACTTCTTCCTCTGGGCAAAACGGTGCATTTGTTGAGGCTTTGCATGATGAAATTTTATCTGCCTTCTATCAAAAGCAGCTTTTTATACAGAAACACTGTTTTCCTCACTGTTTGTTTTTTCTACTCATAAGAATTTCTGTGCATAAGCAGTGGTGCGTAGCAGCTAAAACAATTCCAGTCATGGTTCTCTAAGAGGTATTTCCTTCCCTTAAACTTTTCCAGCTTACTAAGAACCTGATAAGATGGAATTAATGGAGGTGAAATTATATATGACTACCTAAATGATTAATTTACTCTGATTATTTCCTTGTTTACAGGCAATCAAACACTTCCTAACATGGATATAAGATATAAAACAGAATGAAAAGTCCAAGCCTAAGAAAACACTTTGAAGGTGAAAGACAATGATAATATCTTACGGTCAGAATTGCATGTGGCACAGGTAGGGTCACCAAAAGGTAAATCATGTGTCATACCAATTACAGAACACAAGTACAGCCTAAATTCACATTCATAAATAATATCATTCCTGTCCCACAGAGCTGGAAGAAATATGTTTGACCTTTCTCATCTTTTCTAGCAGTATGGGAATTATTTCTTATGTAGGGTGAGTGTAAATGCACATATACCTATAAATTAAGGTTCTTAGGGTTGGATTTCAAAGTTTTATTAAGCCTTTTTTTTCATTATGGAGTGTTCATTCTGTATTTGTCATTTTGAATTGCTGGTTAGGTTGACATAAAACTTTCATGGTTTAAAGGTAGCTTAGGAATGGTGACAGCAGACTGCCTAGTAAAAGCTTAGAAAAGAACACTGAAAAGGTACATAATTTGTGCAGAAATACCCTTGCCCAGCTCTCCAGAAAGGACTTGCTGCTCTCCTAGTGTGGTGTAAACCTGCGTTATTACTCTTTTCTGTGAGTTTTGTAAAAGGGCTGAGTAGCAGTCGTGGCACGTAGCAAAAAAAGTAAGTCCCTGCTTAGCAGTGCAGGGCCAAGAGGAGATTCTTCTGTGATTAAATCCAGGTCCTTGTGATGGGGACTTGTGGCCTATAACACCATTCATAAATCTACCAGGCTTCATCTTTAAACTAATTAGGTTACTTGTTCTGCTGGGAGGTTGCCTCAAAACCCGTCATTCTTGTGTTGAAACTCTGCTCTAATTTACCATCCTAGCAACAGTCCATATAAATTGATAGAGCTGGAAGTGCAGACAGCCCTCTAAAGAGTCCCTTTTGTCTTATTTGTATCTGAGACAAGCAGTTTCCTTGATTTTCCTTTTATTTATTTATTTTTTTCTGCTGGGCTGCTTTTGAGGCCAAGTACTTCACATATGGGAAAAATTACTTAGGTTGCCCTGGTTTTTTGATTTGCGTAGTAATAATGCTGTCTTCATTGTTGTTTTAAAATAGTTCATATTTCTACAGACAATCTGAATAATCAGCTATTGCATCACGTAGTTAACGACCAGCACAGCTGGCTCAGCTTTTATGCACCCCCAGCAATTAGTTTAGACTGACTCTCTTGGATTGTTTTTGCTGTATCCTCAGTCTAATTTGCCGATTTGCAGCTGTGACGCATCCATTGTGTAGGATTTTTTTTTATTATTGTTACTGTATAGACACTGAGTTTCCTTTTGGTTGTACGTGAAATTGTGATGCCATTGAAATACAACCTTGTAATAATTTTCCTTGATCTCTCGGTAGGCATGATGCTCCTATCCTAACTTGCCCAAATAGATCTTGAACTCGTTTGATCCCGCTTGATCGAGTCTTTTCTCAACTTCAGGAGAGGGCTGGCTTTTATCTCGAGCATTACCTGTCATCAGCTTCCCTGTTAGGTTTCTGTAGGTCGGGGGCTGTTTTAAGGACAAGGAGATGAATTAGGATGTGGTTGAGGTATTCGAGAGAGAAAAGCAATCAGAAACATTGGAAACATATTGCATGGTCTCGAGATAAGACAACTTGGCCGCTTCATGGGATGGGCTTCCAGAGATGGGGGAACAGCTGATGAATTCATTAGTTTTTAGACCATTTATAGGCTTGCTTGCAATTCTTAATTGCTTTCTTCTTAAAGATGAGTGAAACTATCTGTTTAGCTCTATTGCTTGTAAGGGGTTTTATTTATAGAGCTTTTGGAAGAATTTTTGGTTTCATGTTTTTGGGAACGGTCACCACAATGCAAAAGGAAAAGCAGGGTTTTTTTTAAAAATCACTGCACAAAAATCAAATGGTTCTGACATGCAAATATAAGTAGAGCCAGATAACAAGTATAAAAAAGCATAAATTTTGTTGCATCAGTTCAGCTTTGAAAATTGTCTTGTCATAGGGGTGGTTGTGTCCTTCACAGCAATGAAGGGGCATGAACTGTTGATTGAAGGGAACAGGGAATTTTCTCTCTTGCGTGAGTGTCTCGAGTTCTCCAGCTCTTTAATTTTCAGTCTTGGAGGCTGTGTTTGATTCTGCACGCTGCTTTGGAGGAGATATTGCTGGAGCTGACCATGCCCCTGGCCTGGAAGCCTCTGCAAAAAATAAAGCTGGATCTGGGTCTGCTTCTTCCTGGGCCAGCTTGAAGAGAGAATTTCCCAGCACGGTCCGTCTCCGTGTTGGAGGCAGTTTTCCTCTGAGGTGTGCTAGCACGTGCATCTTAAATGAAGCCGCTTTCTAACACAGATCATTCAGAAAAATCTCAGCTATGATTTTTGTATAGTATTGATCATTTTGTCAAGAACACATTAGAGTATGATTATATGGGGTTTCATAGGGGATTGCAGTAATAATGTGTTTTAACAGTCCAGACAGAGCAGCCTGACCAGCTCCTGAGGTGTGCAGAGAGCGAGCTACGGCATGTGCAGGACGGGCTCTTTTAGCTGTGCTTCACTGTACATGTTCCATTTTTTTTTCCCTCCTACGTAGTTAAATACTTGGTTCCTGTTGAAAGTCATCCTGAAAGTCAGGAGCTGGATGTTTTACTTCCATTTGTGTCTTTGAAAATCTCCCCTTTTTGTTCTGCCAGCATGCAGCAGCATTAAAAGTCCAACGGGCCCAGCTAATTTTAAGATACTTAACATAAGGAAAAAAAAATAATGGTGTGAAAACGCCATTAAATTTTACAAACCTGCTTCGCAAAGCAAAACTCATTCATAGCAAAGGAGTTGAATCAAAGGCTCACCACTGCCAACTAATTATTTAATGTTCTCTAGCTAATGTTGCTATGCTGCCAAAAATGTGCGCCCCCATCTTTTTCTTTTCTCATTAGGAGGATAAGCTGATGAATTATTTTTTCTGCTCGAGTTGTTTGATTTGCACTAAATTTACTTCTGTGAAACTAAATGTCTGTTCTCGCTCTTCATCAGCAAATTTGGGAAAATGGCATATCATCTCTTTGCTGCTGAATCTAGAAGTAAGTATACTTTTTGTAGGCTTTTATCACGCTTCTCAAACAAAAGATATTAAAAAAATAATATGTGAGAATCCAGAAAGCAAGATTAATGTGACTCCTTGTCACATTAAGCTTTGGTTTCACCAGCTCTTGCAAACAAAGCATATTTCAGTCTGGTTCAGCGGCTGAGAAGGATAACCCAGGATGTTGGTGTTCTGATTTAGGAACCAGTACTATCCTTTTGTTCCAGTCCTAAAGCGTGCTTCCCTCCGAACGGACAGAACATTAGTTGGATTAAATACCAGGAAGAGACTTGGTTTCCAGGCAGTGTGTGTTCCCACTTGTGGCATTGGCATCTCAGTAGGATCTGTGACCGATGAGGCACTGTGGTGCCGTTTACCAGCCAAGTGGTTTTGTGCAAAAATTCCAGAAGCCCCTTGCTGACCGGATCCCTGGCTTTAATTATTGCTGCACACTGGATTTCTCCTCTCATTCCTGCATCCACACCTCACAGGCTCCTTGGGGATCACCTGTAAGGCTCCTTGTGTGGGATTTTAGTGAGGACAGGAAAAATTTCAGTTTTCATCAGAACAGATTGTGATCTTTCATTTGTGCTTAGTGCGGAGACAGCTTGCAATTACCATTTGAAGTCCAGCTAAAGCAAACCTGAATTTATTGAAATGGAGCCATTTCTGCAAATACGGAGCATTTGGTTTTGTGCAGAAGGAAAGCCAGCGAGGAGGTCTCTTTGGGCTCCCAGTCAAGGTCTGAGGTCTTCAAGCTGAGGCCTCATGACAGTGCATTTCTAAAAATGTGTAATAATCAATCTGTCCGAATTTTGGCAGAGCTTTTGTTTCTGTTTCCGTGGTGATCCTGACAGTCTCAGCACATAGAGCTGGTCAGTCAGAGAAGTAATTGAGCCATTAAACTGTTGTACCCCAAGATACCTCAAATCTCTCGCAGCCACATTCTTCTTGGCTAAACGTAGCAGAAAACAGGTTAAGGAAAAAAATATCTTTAAAGGCATCCTGGAAAATGGAGCTAACGAGGGAATTGGGGGATTTGGTGGTGGCTGAGGAATTTGAAAGCAAAAGCTGGTGAAGTTGCGTTAGAAAATGGATGTGTGAGACAGTCTTCTGAATGCTAGAATTAGGGATAGGAGAGAAAAGAGACCACGTAATGCTGAAATTCTCTACAGAGGGAGATGCCTTCAGGTCTCAGCTGACTTTCATACGTTGCGGTGATCCAGTAGCAGTCTAAAGCGTGGCAGGGAATTTCAGATTATGAGCTAAGTCCCAGGCCTAAGGAAGGCAAGAGCTTTTGTTTGGGTGGGGGGGAGTTGTTGGTTTCAATGGATTTTGGATTTACCTGTTTAATGGCTTGTGAACAATTTTTTTTACACAATACATTTGACCCCGCACCACAAAGAATTTGCACATCATGTTCCTAAGTGTGCTTGGCCTCCAGTGTGGGTGCTCTGATGGGGTTTGTGGCAGTATATGCAAAAAAAAAAAAAAAAGAGACAAAATCCTTTTCAGGTTGAACTCCAGCAAGTAACTGCCATCTTCTGCTGCATCTCCATGCCAACCTTTCCGTTGCAGTGGTTATGTCAATCTCTAACAAGCTGGTGAATGAATCAAAAGGTCTCTGAACAGTGAATATTATAGTCTGTGCACCAGGCAGTAAGTGCCCATTTAACCGCTCTCCTGGAGGCTTAAGTGAGTCTAAAAATAATTTTTAGAGGAGCTGCAGTAAAATCATTCTGAAGTCAGAGCTGTTGTATTTGCTGTCCCAAGGTTTTCTGGCTGCAGCTCAGCAAATTGACTTGCTCTGGGAAGAAATGTGAGGGAGGACAGTTGAGAAGCCCAGATAAAGGTGCAGAAATGTGCTTATGAGACGGTGCATCCTCTGCTGACCTACGTGGTGCTTGGCATTCTTACCACTGTTCCAGCTTGTCGCATCTGTTGCCCTGAGCTGGTGCTCCTTCCCTGATGGTGACTGATGAAGTACCACCATATGGCTCGGTGCTGTCTTTGTGCTAGAACCCGTCATCTGGGTCAGTAACTGTTCAAAAGTAGCTACGAGTCGAACAAGGCACTCCCTATCAGCAGGAGTAGTACTTGGCTGTCCCTGATGAGCTGCCGTGAGCTTACTCCCCATCCCAAGCTGGGATGTAAACTGGCAGAAGCATCTAAATTAGTAATGCAGAACGGCTGCCTCCTGTTCATTTTGCCATCCTTGTTTTCCTTCAGTACTGATGACATGGCTTAACCCTTACAAAAAACTAAGGCAGAAGTGTCTGCAAGGATAAAGATTTTGCTTTGTTTCATATGATCTTTGTGGACTTGGGTGGACTCTCCACTGGTGGACAACTAACACTGAGTTTAAGCGTTAAGCTGTGTATTAAAGAACTCTGAAAACTGGCAACCTCATTGGCGCAGCTTGTAAAGAAGTAGTGCTGTATCATTCCCCTCTTACTTTATGGAGCATGAGCCTCCATAGGATGTTTTTACTTTTTTCTTCTTCTCATAATGGCAGCTGACCCACAGCAAGCATGCCGTGACCTCAGAAAGGGGAAAAATCAAACTCACGGGTTTCAGCAACACAAACTGCACAAATGGGCATTTCATGGGAGCCTGAATTATGGTTATGTCAGGGGTGTGATGATAAAGCCACTAATATTCTTGTCTAAACAGAGGCAGACGATCTGTTAATCTGGACAGCTAATTGGAAAAGAGTGTGTTAATAGTAATTGGCATTGCAAGTGGTATCTCGGAAAGTATAGAGCCTTGGGTCTGGAGGTTGGTGCTCATTTCCGTGTCGAACTGACCGATGCAGTCAAGCTGACAGCATCTGGCTGAGAGCAAGTCAAGAGAAAATGAAATAGTGCTTGTTGGCTGTTGTTATTCATTATGCTGGAGGAATTGTCCTGCTTTCTGCTGGTTTTAGCCTGGCTTCTGAAGGAAAAAGACTAATGAATTCCTGTTACCTTCGATATGTGAGCAAGTCAAGAGAAAATGAAATAGTGCTTGTTGGCTGTTGTTATTCATTATGCTGGAGGAATTGTCCTGCTTTCTGCTGGTTTTAGCCTGACTTCGGAAGGAAAAAAGACTAATGAATTCCTGTTACCCTCGATATGTCTGTCCTGTGTCTCTCAGATTACCCCGACCAATCTGTTTCTCTCCCTGTTGGCTAATTTCAGTCAAATTTGCCTGACGCTACAGTAAAAATTACGACCAAACAAGTTTCTTCAAAATAAATGGTGCTTGGGCAAGGAATCTCCAAGTGTCCTTATGGAGGGGAACTCAGCAGCTCGACTTTGCAGGGCAGCAGAGAAGCCACCACAGAGCGAGGCTGCAGCCGAAAAGCTTCGGGTGAGGCTTCCGTCAGTTATTTCAGGAGATGAATGTACGGGAAAGCAAACTTTGTTTGCTGCTCACAAAGAAAACTTGCATCGCTGTGAGCGGTGACTGCCTAAGAACAGATGTTTAAGTGCCTCTATAGGTTCCTGAGAGCCCTAAGACTGACTATTCCCGTAGCGGTCCCATGGAGCTGGATGTTGCAATCTTTAAATGCATAAGTAGGGTGGTGGAAGACAACAGCTGTCTTTCACCAGAAGAAACTTTGTTTGCAAAACTTGTAGTTTATTTCCTTTAATGGTAACTTGATTCCTTAATTGCTTAGATGATCTCCAAGGTCCCTTCCAGCCTAGACCATTCTATGATTCTTGAGCACTTAGGAAAGCAATGTCTTGAGACTATCAAGCAGTTCCTTCTTTCTTTTTTTCTCTCTCCTTCGCTCCCCTGAATTTCTGCTCATCTTCATTGTGTTAGATTAGGCAAAATTCCCCTAACTGTTCGTCTGGTTTAACAATGATTAATCTAGATAGAGTAGGAGCTGAAATAGCGCAGAAGGCACTTGTTATGCAAAAATCTGCCAACAATGACAAGTACAGCTCTTTGCTTCGGTTCCCACAGTGGAAAAGGAGCAAGCTTTTGCAAAGTCATGGAAATAAAATAGCTGTGCTAATCTGTAAATGGCAGCCCTGCATGTGTTTTCAAGGAGAAAAGAGGAAACCTGATGCCTGTGAACGGCTGAGTCGGGTCAGACTTGGACTGGAAACTTAGCACTTTGCACCCCTTTTCCCTGAACTCACGGATGAGCTAATGTGCCGTCAGAATAGCCTGCCTTGCTGTCTGAAAGGCAGCCGTGTTGTCGCCAGAGCTTGCACACGTTTGTTTGCATGTGTTTATGCGTTTGAAGAATATTCCAGAATCAAGCCTTGCCGTTAAGCAAATCACACTGTGCAGGAGTGGTACCACTGTAGGCTTCCTTCCAGAAATGCATCCTTGTAGTTCTTTTGGGTCTGGTTTACTGGTTGAACTAGTTTATCTCCAAGAATCCTCCCCTTAGTTGCACGAGGGAGGAACAAATATGCCCTCGGATTCCCTCGATGGATGGTTTAATAGCTCTTGAGATTTCCTTCTGGATTCATCAAAGGATTTGGCAAACTTTGAATGCACGTCTCCTGTTGGTCCTTTTGTGCCCCTGGAAGGTTCATGTGAATAGAGACCAGCAGCACGTAATGAACACTCAAGTAGTGTCAAGTTCATCAAGGCTGTTGTTGTCTTAAGAGGAATCCGGATTTCTCTTTCCCAATTTTCTGTGCAGCTACTGTCTAGGTTCTCCTAACCTCACTAAATTTATAGTAATATGAAGGTGAGAATATATTCTGTCCATCTACAAATCATGGGAAGTAAGTGTATATGGACCAGTCATACTAGATGTGGGCTCAGCTTTCTACTTTTTTATAGAGCTAAAAGGGGAAAAAGGAAACTGTTAAAACTGCCCTGATGAAAGAGGCTATTCTAACAGTATAAGCAGGGAATAAGTACTGTTATATCTTTCTGCAACTGGTATCATTTTTACCGTGACAATGACCGAGATCCCACTTAGCTGGTTTATTCCAGTGAAGGAGTAAACAGAAAGGCTGTCTCCTGAAGAGCTCAGTAATTGTCTTCCCTCTTTCTCCTTAAATGTTCTTTAAAATTTGTCAGATGATGAATTTGTCTCACAGGTGAAACACAATTTTAACGGAGGGGACATTAATGCTGATTAATGTTACTTGTTTTATGATATAAAGGGAAATGTAAAATGGTGTAATTTACTGTTTTTCAACTCAGACATTTTTGTATCTTTACAGTCCTATAAAGTGTCCCTATTACACATGAGAAACCCAAGTAGAGAAAAACGGAAAGTGTACAACAGAAGTACTTCCTTGTTTGAAAGTTCCAGTGCCAGTGATGCAATAAATTGGGAGATGACATAGTGTCTGCACTATTGCAGATGCTGGAGAGATGCTTTGTCACCCTGTGTAATATCCATGGACTGGCTGCTCTGATGCGTCTCAGAATTCCTGTGACTCATTTTCTTTGGGATTCGGCTTTGCTCAAATGCTGTCGGACACCTCGTGCTGTCAGATGACACCGCAGAAAAGCAGAAAATAATGTTGTTACATAAGCTCCCTGTTGCTCTTCCCCTTGTCTTAGAAATTGGCTTTCCCATGGCGGGGAGGTTGGATTAAATGATCTCTAAGGTCCCTTCCAGCCTAGGCCATTCTAGGATTCTGCATCAAACTGAAGTGTTTGTATCTCCTGTTCCCTTTGAGGAAATAAATAGGGCTGGAAAGAGCCAGCTGTGTTCAAGGGGTTGCCCCTGGCATGTGGCAATTACCCAGGAAATGTGGTTCTTTACCAGGTAATTGTGTCTTTCTCTAATATAATTTTCCTGTGATGGTCTTTTTCACTAGTCTGTGGAAAATGTGACCAGCCCGGCATGAAGAAATGTGCTGCTAATGAGGCTCCCTGCCTGGCGATTTAGTCCTTTCCCGTTTTCCTGAAGGTCACCTTCGGCTGCCTCCCTGTCCTCACTTCAGCCTCTGCCTGTTCCATCCCAGTGCTCTGTGCAATAACAGGTTGCAGGATTCAGTTTCTTAAATTGGCATCTTTATAGAGCCCCGCTTTGAAACATTAAACACTTGAGTGATTGTGTGTATCCGCTCTGCAGGCTTTTATATAATAATTTTGGGTTTCCTCTTGTTGACATTCTAGAACTAAAGCAGTGTGCGGTGCTCCGAGAAGCCAAAAAAACAGAAGCAGCAAATGCTCCTTGTTCTGAAAGCTGTTCAGCAGCAGCAGCTACTTCACTCTAGGAGCTTTCTTTTATAATATCCTCAGAGCACTGCCCAGTTTCTTGAAATGGGGCTTAAAACCTGACGATCACCTGCATTTAATATGACCCCCATCTCTAGAGACAGAACATGGTTTAGTGGTCGTGGTAGTGTTGGGTAGATGGTTGGACTAGATGATTTTGGAGGTCTTTTCCAACCTTCATGATTCTGTGGTGTCATTGGGGTGATGCGAAAGGTCACGAGTTACTTTTCATGTAGTGTGTGTGGCAGTTGCCATCTAAACAGCTCCGAATTTGATGGCATCTCCTTCGTAACTGTTCCTATGCTTAGTTTTAAAGGAAGAATAAATATTTCATCAGCAACTGAGAATTAGATATTGTTTGTTCACACACACACTGGATGGTTAACCATGCAGTGCACAGTGCTGTCGGGTCCCTGACAGACAATAGTTTGGAGGTGTTTGAATATTTTGAACTGAGGTTTATTCTTCTTCGGATGCGTTCGTTATCAGCCAAACGATTCACAATGTCCCCTCTACCTGTTAAACCTACTCAAGCATTAGTTGTTTCAATTCCTTGAATGCAATTATTCAGGGTTTTATAATTAGTAATTTTATGTTTCTGCATAGACTCGTAACATAGGATTGGACAAGGACAATTGCCCAGGCAATCTAGTAGAGCAGCTACTCTCTTTTTCTCAAAAAACAGAAGGAAAAGTCTTTGCAGTTCCAGTTTTCCAGCCCAGCACAGTCATGTTTTATTCTGATTTCTCAGCTGAGTCCGACCAGGACATATGTGGATTTTCCTCATGCTTTTTAACCAACTGAATGTGGAAGGAATGCTAATTCAAGATGTACAAAGCTTCATGCCTGTCTTTGCAACTTTGGCGATTTTTCAGGCAAGGCCTACAGCAGAAGGGAAGGAAACACGCGTCTCAAAGTAGCTCTGCGCTCCAGATGAAAAGCAGGTGAGATCTTGAGTAGGCAAATTAACCTACCTACCCATCTATTGTGTGCCGGGAAATTATTTTTAGCGTGCCTGTGACACTTTTGATAATTACTTTTCTGTGTAATCAAAGGCTGTATTTAACAAAACAGAGATGAAACGGGGAGTTCGGCATGAAAGGAGAGATGTCTTTATCTTGCTCGTATTAACAACCTGGGAGAGAACTGCTACAGAACGTAAAGTTACCCTTGTGAAAGCAGAGCAGAAATAATTACCTGTATTAAGTACTTGCTAATATCCAGTGTAATACATTTTAAAATTGCTTGTGAAGGATCTGGTCCCAACAGGTGCTTGGTCGGCTGCAGAATCATAAAAATAATACAGAAACGTGGCTACCTGCCTTCCCAGGCAGCTTCTCTTCCTTTTCCGGGCAGAAAACATCTAATATTAAGATATCGTGGAATTTCATGAGTTGAATCTGTTGTTTTGTGGCTTGTGCCTGTGGGGCAGCTCAGTCTGGATCGCCCCCAGAACCCAAAAGGTGAGATTTGGAAGAGAGAATCGTTGGGACGCCTGGAAAAAGGTGGAAACCAGTTTCTGCACTGAGCTGGCACTGTGCTGAAAGTAACAAAGCGCCGTCTGGAGCAGCTTCTCGCGTTTGATTGCTTGTAAAAGAAAATATCAGAGTGGAAAAAAAAAAACAAACAAAAAACCCAAACAAACAAAAAAATCAAAGTCCAAAGTAAGATAAAACTGAAAAAAACCCAACAAGCCCACAGAAAACTATCAAATCAAGGAAACCTCATTTGAAAATCAGAATGAATTTTATATCATCCCCTATGCATTGCCCATTGAACATTTTTTTAAAAAAACTAATGGCTTTCAAGTAAAGTACTGAAAAATAGTTTGACTGGAGGGCGTTGGAATGAAATGACAAATCTAATGTGTAGTTTGTCAGCAACTGGGAATAGAGTTTCTCCAGCCCCGTTTTGCTGAGGGCTTTTTCGCTATTGTTGGTTTCCTGATCATCTGTACTGCCTGCCAAAGGAAAAAAAAATTCTATTTTATTAGCTTCACTGCAGAAATCAAATGACAGGCTTTTTTTTCGATGACTGACTGCTGAGTAAAAAAAGAAGTTATGGTTAGGTTATGATTATATTCTCCTTCTGTGATGAGATTAGAAAAAGTAGAAGTCAGCACCTCTTTGTGGATAGCCATCAATAAAGATGATACGCAATAAAAATGAAATCTCGTATTTCATTCACCATCCAAGCAGCAGCTCAGCGTTCTGTGCTCCCTTCCTCATTAAGAAGCTTCTCTTGAAAGAAAACATCATTAAATTCTGTCTCTTTGCTTCTCAGGATGATGTGTACTCCTAGCTGAGCACTTACCTAGAAAGAAGGAATTAATTTTGAGCTTTTCGGTTCCCTCTGTTGACTTTCAAGAGGTAAAAAAAAACAATGGAACAATTCCTTTGAGGTCTGCAGGGAGGGCGAGATGTGAACTTAGCCATCACTCTCTTGGACTGCCTGTCCCTCCGCCCAGAACATCTGTTGTTTTTCTTTTTGAAATTTGAAGTTTAGTTAAGAGTTAAAATATTCCTCATCTTTTTAGTGGTCTTAGCTTTCCATATTGGGAGTGATCCAGGAGTGGATTTCACTCAAAAAAAGCAGTAAATGTAGATATTTAAACTATTTTTTGAAATACCCAAAGCAAAAAGTTTTGGGAGGCATTTGAGTCTGGTAAATTCCCTCTGTTACATTTGAAATTTGGCACTTTTCACAGGAGGTATTTTTGAGAACTATTAATAAGTTTCAGTTATGTTACAAAGCTTTGCAAGCCAAGCTTCAGATGAAATTTCTAAACTGTGATCCGATTTTCTGAAAATAAGCAGATTTGAGCATGACACCTCCCTGTGAAGCACTGGAGAAGGATGCCCACTGTTGCATGTGGCTGTACTGGTCCAAGCTGTTGAAACCATATGACTAAAATGTGGTAGGAGGGTAGAGAAAGTCTAATTAATAGTTAAGCAGTCTGGGTTTTATGTTTAATATTAAGTCGTTCACAAGCTTTTCAAAACACAGACTTTTGTCTTAATTTGTCTTAATGTTTATTATCTGAATGACTCTCCTTAGCAGAGACAAATGGAAGGTAGCTGACTCTGGAGAAGGTTTCACTGGAGGCATCAGGTATTTTTAACTGCGTATTTGAGCAAATTAATTTTCTTAACTCATTTCTTGAGAATAGGCAGTTGTGCTGCAGAGCTACTGCTGGTGTTATCTTCTGTAATCCCAACGTTTCTCCAGCCTACAGGTCCATCAGCAGACTATTCTGTTCTGCTCCGCTGTTTTTTCTGGTTATACTGTGCGTTCCTCTCCCCACAACTCTCATACAAACAATGTGTTTTCCTCGTTTGAAGGAACGTTATCTCAATAGCGCGCTCGTAAATTCCGATTGCCGGCATTACTTCACGACACAAAGTCGGCTCAAAGTTACGTGTTTCAGCTTTGATTAGTAGTTCTGCTTTTTTTTTTAGTCATACAAAAGACAGCTATTTCAGCTGGGCTTCTTTAGCTTCCAAAGCTGGGCTTACTGCTTATGGGATATGGAAACCAAGAGTATAACAAATACGAGTGTGACAAGCTAAATTTCTGCTTATTACAGTAACACAGGGATGCTGTGTTGGAGTTTGCTCGCTGTTTATTCATGGCGATAATCCATCTTTTCCTCAGCAGATGAAGCATATCTAATGCCAGTTACAGCTCTCTCCCTGATTCAGACTGCTCTAAAATTCATGTTGTCATGTTTACTCTTAACTATTTATATGGTGAGCACTGGGATTTGGGGGGGGAAAGTGTATAGATCAAGAAGAGAGAGAAAAAGAAAATATGCCTGTTGAATTAGAGGGCTCAGTTGTTTCTGATGTGAATTGAAATATTGCCAAGTGTTACATTTTGATATCCATCAATATTAACGTACAGTTTACTCCGACCAGACATGGACCACCTTGTAGAAAAAGCAGTTAGTAAGTGAAAGTGCGTACCCCAACTTCTCAGGGTTTAGGCCATTGAATTATAATCCAGTGATGTTTACCATGCAGACTTTCCACTCAGATAATCTAGTTTATAAGCTCATCTTCATTTTTATACCTGATTGTTCCATATCTAACCAGACTTACTTTGCTACTTTTACATTTGGCTTCATTTGTGATTGTGTTACATGATGAAGTCAAGGTAATTAAATCACTCCCTATGACAGGATTTGTTTCAAATTTCCTAGCGAAACATCTCACTGAGAGCTTTCTGCCTGATGTGCTATTCCATGCAGGAGTTTCCTCAGTGAAAAAAAATTTTAAAAATGGAGAACAAATTGCATATCTTGCATTATTTTAATTTCTCAGAGGGTTGGAGTGGATGAACTCGTTGCTTCTGCTTCCATCAAGAGCCCCAAAGTTGTCTAGAGCTCAGACAGATGAAGGGCAGATGCACACAGCACCTTAGAAACCGCTTCCGATGCCAACGCAGCCAAGCCCGACGTCGTCCTGCGGGGTCGGTGTAAGGTTCACCTTTGCGGAGCCCTCTGCCTCCCCGCTCCCTGGCCTCTGTGTCTTGCAGCTTCGCTCCTGGGACGTCTGTGAACCCACAAAATCTCTGTGGGAGAGCACGGAAGGAGCTGAACCATTCTCTGTACGCAGCCAGGGTGTACAGGTTGACTTATCTCCCAGGTAAAGGGGTAGATGTGGCTGCAGGTGAGGTGCCCTGGGCATGATGTCCTACTGTGAGGGAGCGAGCAGAACGTTTTCATCTCCTGCTCTCTCCTTCCCAAGTGAATTTACAGGTGGCCGACTCCTGCCTCTGTTTGCATTAATTTATTCTTTTACTTAAACCAGCGGATGAAAATGTGAGTTATCTTCCTGGCTTACATTTGCATATTCATTAAACATTTCATTAAATTCTTTCGCTACGTTTTTAATGATTGCTCACTGACAGCTCCAGAGGTACCTATCTCACGGAAATCTAAATTGGCAGAGCTGTGCCGTGGCTGACTTAAAGGACACGATCATTCTTACCCGTTGGTAAAATGCAAGTGTCAGAGGCGGCCTGAACTTTTAATAGACAGTTTACCCTTAATTTCCAAATTACTTTAGAATATTTGCGTGTTCAGCAGCACCAAAATTATCTCTGCTAGCATACAGGCCCAATAGGTCCTGACATTTCATATTCTGATTTGTATTCATGGTTCTGACGTTAATGTTTATTTGTATTTGTGTTCAAAAGACGGCATGGATAGGAAATGAGCGCAAAATAAAGCAAAATAATAGGAAGACTATAAACTGGTGGATTAACTGTCATTATAAAATCTGACTTGAACCCTTCTGCTGAAGTCAACATTTTAAAAATTTTTTTACTATTTTTTATTTTTTTTTAGAAACTATCCCTATTGAATACACTGGATAATATTATACAATCCTGGATTTTTAGGACATCTGCAATAGCTGGAAGATTAATCCATTCAAATGACAAGAGCATGAATTCTTTCCTCTATGGAACAAACACAAATAACTTCGTGGTTTTGGCAAACAGCATGAAAGTCTGCTTTTTCTTTGATGTTATGTGCACACACACATAGTTTGTTGCGAGTCAAGAACTGCAAGGTGAGATTTGTGTAATCCTAAGGTAGTTGCTACATCGAAAAAAGATAGCGTGGTGGTAAAACCTCATTTGTTAGCTCAAATGCTCACTCACTAATGTTTTCTTTCTTCGACTCACTACACATTTCGTGGAAAAACAAACTGCTTGCGATAAGATAGCATGTATGATTTGGCAGTAAATTAAAATTTGTTTGGCGCCAAACAGGAAACCTGGTGCCAAACAGAGCTTGAAGTTTAGATCTGACACAGAGAATGAGGTTGGAGCTACGCAGCTGAAAATTAAAAATTCCTTTAAATTCAATTTTTGTCCAGGTTTTGAAGTTCTTTAAGGATTTACAACTCTGGATCCCTCTGTAAGAAATTTAGTAAGTGGATAAAATATGTTATGACAGAAGTATTTGAAAACCTTAACAGAAAGCAGCTCTACCTGTGCTGCTCTTAGTAGTAATAAAATAGATGGCAGTAAAAGAAACGTGTTAATGTACGTTTAAATCATATACACAAGACAAGGTTGTTGTGAGAAGTTGCACACAGCTCTCTTCCAGTGGGATTTACTGACTATGAATATATATGGCCAGGCTGGAAAGCACAGATGAAAACTGTAGGAATGTGAATTACTTCCTTCCTCACTTAAAATGCACAAAAAAGAAACAAGTAAAGAATTTTTGCCCTTCTGCTTCCCTATGGGAAGGTGTCCGTGGGTACGTTGCAGTGAGCGCTTAACGGTGGCACCAGGTGTGTCAAAACGAGAGATTCCACTGGGTATTCTAAAGAGATGTTTTAAAACCTGCACATGCCTTCGTTTTCCATGGATCTAAAGGTGCAAGCCACGCATTTCAATAAGCAGCTCGTTTAAGATATTGAAATTAGAGAATCTGCCTTAAACGATGTCTTCTAATTGTTTGGGTTATTTAGACAATGAGGACAAAGAGGCTGGTGTCACTGAAGATTTGTTGTGACTCGTGCTTACATCTGCATTTGACATTAGCGGTGTTTAAGCGTTATTTAATCCTGGAAGGCTTTACAAGTTAAATGCTGTCACAGGAGAATTTGGAGAGAAGCTCCGGTTTTGGGTCACGCTCGTGTCTTCTGAGCTTTTTCAAATGAAAAGTGAGTTTTGTCAGTCTTCAGGGTGGCAGCAGGGTCAAACCTGGAGAGAGCTGGACTTTGCTGTGCGCTTCACAAGGATGTTCTTGTTGATTGTGACCTGTATTTCTGATGATGTGTTGATTTACTGAAAGGAAAACAAAAAAGCAGTAGAGAAGTAGGCAGGAGTTCTGTTACTTTGCTGTTATTTTACAACATTTTCCCATGAGCAATTTTGTCATTGTGCAATACAGTAAAAAACCAAAACAAAACACAAATGATACAAAACAACAAAAAAACCCACAAAAGCTCAAAGAGGTTGCACTGCTGATTTCTAGCTCTTTTTAGCACATGAGGCTGCAAATTCTTTGTTGCTGCTTTCATTTCATCAGGATAAGTAGTGAACTTCCTAAACCAAGACTAATTTGTTTTCTGGATGTAAGCCCGGGACTGATGTTTTCTGAATGTTGCCTGGTCCTACAAGAACTGACAGATCAAAGTGGCTGGTTAAATGGCATCAGGCCATACGACTCTCCTTATTTCAGTGACCATTTTGCTCTTCCTTTTGCTTGTGTTCTTTGGTTTATTCTGTAGGCTTGGTTTATTTACCAACCGCTGGTAAAAATAACCTCGCACATTAAACTGGTGTAAAGGGAAAGTATTTCTGCTTCCCATCGGAGCAAAGCATTTGATTCTAACTTTGGACATTCGTGAGTTACCAACTTGTAAAATGCAAGTGCTACATCCAGTTATCTTTGGGATTTTTTCATTGTTTGAGCTAAACGATCTCTAATCTTGGGTAAGATTTCTTCATCTCCACAGACAGACTTGATGTGCTGTTCGGAAGTAGGTGAGAGAGAGATCTCTCCGGTAGTTCAGAGCTTGCTTTGGGGATGTAACCATCTGGGAGTTATAGATAGCTTAACTGTATTGCTTTAAATTTGCCCTTAATTAGTCTAAATTAAAGCTGTGTCCCTTTGGCTTGTATTAATTTTAAAAGCTCTAGATGAGAGCATCCACGTTGGGATTTCCCGAGCTCACCGTTAAGTGGGTTTGCTTAGTGGGAGATGGGTTAAGTTTGTCAATCTTGACCAATCTGGAGATTCTGATGGCAAAAAGGCTGACTCCTGGTAAAACTGCTTATAAAACTTTTAGCGACTTCCCCCAAGTCTCCATCTCAACGAGGTGCTTGGGAGTGTTTGGCGTTCTTCATCCCTCAGACCTTTCTTACTTCTTTAATTTATTTTTTTTTATTAACAGGTCAGACAATCCTACGTCAATCCTGTTAACAAACCTTTCTCTTGCTTAACCAGACTAGTTTACTCAGTGCTTATTCCTTCTCCCTTTTGCGTAAATAATATCGACAAGTTTGCCTTTCCTTTACGAACTATTATAAATTTGGAGGATGTGCATACCTGTATGTTCTCCTGGTGCCTGTGATGGCAAATCCTTTGCAAATTGGGTTTATCCAAAATGCTGCTTTAACTCAATTATGGTTTGAATGATGTTTACTTCTACCTGTACAGTCAAATTATGTGTTATTGACCCTTCCTGGGTAATTTTATGGTTTCTTCTTCCTTCTCCATATCTCACCTGGACAGCTGAATGAGGTTTAACGCTTTATTGGGTTATCTGTTCTGCTGAAAGCAGAGGTGATACTTGCAGAAAAAAATCAGCTGTGAGCCCTCTCATCAGAGAAATACCATAGTCAACTATTTTTTTTTTTCCTTCCTTTTGACTTTTTATGCAAGTGGGTGTTTTGGGTTTAGTTGGCTTTTTTGTTGGGTTTTTGGTTGTGGGTTTTTTTCGGTGCCAACTTCTCTGTTCAGTTAATATCTGGAAGAAAACAAACTGCCTGGGAATTGTGAAGTTCCAGGTGCTTTTTCCTCAGCACACTGCCGGCTGGTTGTAACCCTGTGGACGAGTGCGGTGTCACCCCCTAGCTAATTGTGCTGTCCAGGGACCACACGTGCAACCTTCAACCTGTAATTTCTTATTTTTTTTTTATGCTGCACTTTGTTATTAAAGTGTCCTTTGAATGGACATTTTTATTAGGTGTGGAAATACCCATCCCCACACCCTTCACTTAGCAATGTAGCACGTATGCCGTGTTTACTATAGAAGCTTTCAAAATTTGTCTTTTGCTCTTCCAAGATACATCTGCAAAGCTTGTGCTTCTGTGAAATAATGCCATTTCTTGAGCCGTTCCTATCCCCTTACTCCTTTTAAAAAGCTGGCTTCTTTAAAAATTGTACATACTTACAATTATGCACGCTGAGGTGGCCTTTATCCACAAGTGATTGCTTGGAGCATTGTGGATGTGGAGTTAAGCACCTATAAATTTTGTCGTAATGAGGACAGTAGTAATATCACATATCCATTTACGTCAGGGGGACTTCCTGCACGGTGGTAAGTTATTTGTGCACCGAGTCATTAGGCTGTGTGAATAAAGCGACTAAAATCTCGTCTGCAAGAGGTGTAAGAATTATGAGTTATTATTCACAGATCAAAATATGTGAAGGTTTTGGGGTTCAAACAACTTGCTGGTGCGTTTCGGTGATTAGAATGCGGTTACCTGAGCGTTCCGATTTAAAGGGCTTTTGGAAAGCAGAATACAGGAGAAGGTATTGAAAATGAAGCATTTGCTTCAGAAAACTGTACGTCCTGAAACAGTCATAGTTCTTCCTCAGGATCTTGTTTGTGGAGGGGAATAAAGCATTTTGTTGCAGACTTTGCAGCTTGATGTAACATTGGGACATAATTATCTGATGTAGTCAGATGGTGTAGTACTTTCAGGTAGCAGATACATATGATTTTGACTGAGAAGGTTATTTCCTAAGGATGAGCACGTCCTGTGGCATCTTGTGGGACTTCTACTGATGGACTCGAATGAGAGTTGGAAAAGTATGGTACTGTTTTGTTGTTTTGACAGATATTTTCATTGTGAGAAACATTTGCTATGATGGACTCGAATGAGAGTTGGAAAAGTATGTTACTGTTTCGTTGTTTTGACAGGTATTTTCATCATGAGAAACATTTGCTGATTCAAATACTCTGAATATACTCACTATATCTCACCTTGATTTTGACTCTTGTTTCTTACTACCACTCATTAAAATGATTTTTGCTAGGGTGGATTCTTGTATTTAAAAAATAAGTAATTGTCTTTATTTTATCTTTTTTCC
>NW_009713022.1:262-40939 GCF_000703405.1 Apaloderma vittatum | reverse complement strand
GAAAGAGTGCCCAAATTCAGATACGACTGCTGTTAAATAGAGCCATTAGTCTTACCTGACCTTTTTTCTCTGCTTGTCAGCTCAATTACAGGTTGTCAGTGCCAAAGAATACGCTCTTGTTAGCGGATTGGAAAAGGGGAACGTGCTACCACCTGCTTTCCGCAGAGTTCTTGACCTCCTTTTGCTGCTGCTCAAACCCACCTGGTTTTAGAGAAGAGATTGACCTACATCAAAGCTATCGTACCCCCACTTCTTTGAAATTCTACTTGTACGTTGGATTAGAACATCGTGTCACTTCAGGTGGGGAAATACTTTCTTGCATCTCATGTGGGTGGTCAACAGTGTCGTTTTTTTCCTCTCGTATGCTCTAGATTGGCAGCAAACTATACTGAAACAGAAACGTTCCAAGAATGTGTTTATTTTGCTGCTTCAAAGGAAAATTGCAGTACAGCTAATTTGCAAATGAATATATTTAAAATTTCGTCTGTTCAAATCTTGTAGTATTGATCTCAGAAGCCTGTCTAAGAGCCACGTCCCCATGCAAGGTATCCTCTTGAACAAGGAAGAAAAAGTGAAGAGGCAGTAATTGCAACAGCGATTATCTATGGTTAATGTGAGACTCTTCCAGAAACATCTTAAAATGCTTCCGAAAATCAAGGGGACTAGGGGATAAACTACTGCAGCTACTTGTGGAAATGGCACTTGGGAACCTGGAACATCTGGAATGCAGACTTCTGAATGTGCTTGCATTGCTTTCAGAAAGATTTTGGTACAGAGCTGTAAAAACAGAATCTGTTTTCCCAACTGTGGGCTCTCAAAATATTTGTACGTACCGGGAAAAATGTATGAAATTTAAGGTCATTCTTCTTTATGCCTTTCTTTGTGTCGGAGCTCTCTAGCGTCTGATCACAGACGTGTTCAGAGGTCACTGGACTATGGGCGTTTTGGAGCAGAAGGGAAAAAGAGGTCACGAACCTGTAACCATGTTGGTGATGGGTTTAGCTGGCAGCCACCAAATATTTGCAAAAATCAAAAGCAAAGCCTCAGTGTGCTGATTTAAAAGTTTGCAAGGCAAAAATCCAATGTATTTCCAATAATTTTTTTTTATTACCTCAGTTGAGGTAAACGGACAACTTGAAGTCATGCTCTGGGAAATATTTGAAATCCTTCTTTATTCTCAAGTAGAACTTCATTTAGAAATACTTTATTTAGAAACACCTACTGGTTTAGAATCTTCAAAATACATAGATGGAGCGTTAGCACTGATGCTTTTCAGTGTACTGAAGCCTTCTTTATAGCTCAGGAGGAACTCATAGTGAAATGTTTATCCTCTAGGAATGGCTTATTTAAAAATCATATTGCAAGTTAGGGGAGGAGCTTAAAATGTTCTAAAAAGCATAAACATGTGAAGTTTTCTTTGTAGTGCTGGTTGTCTGCGTTATTTCCAACCATGCAGGAAAAGCAGCGTGCCCTTCCTATGTATTGAATGAATAATGCTTTCTGAAGTCTTTTTTTTCGCAACTAAAACTCGGTGTTGGTGAGCGGTTATCTGGAATGACTTTGGTCGTGCTTGGTGTCTACAAGCTGATGTGTAATTAATCCTGGCAAGCCTCGAGGTGTGGTCCTTGTGTACCTCGGCTCATGGAAATCAAGTTCTGCTTTGCCAAGAGTGGATTTTTTTTGTGTGTGTTTTTGTATTGCTCTTTGCCTGTTCACAGCTGTGAAGGATAAAACCTCGGAAGCGATTGTGGACATGATGACATGGTGTGGTTTTCACCCAGAACGTGTAGGTGAAGAGGTTCATACCTACAGAGCATTTGGTCTGTGGCTTCTCCTGCCTCAGTTTTCAAAGGAACAACTAAAATTTGAGCTACTTATAGTGGTTCTGATTAGAATGAGGAATATATGATTTTTAATTGTTACTATTTGTCTGGAAATGTCCGTCTTTTAAATAAACTACATAACATTTAAATAGACTGGCATTGCTATTAATAGGCGAGGCATCAGTTGGAGATGACATCGAGCTCTAACTCTGTAGGGAATTTAACTGGGTTAGCCAGACAAAAACAAAAAAGCTTTAAATATGGCACGTTTCAGTTAAATGCAATCAAGAAGCAACGTTTCGACGCAGAACGTTGTGCCAAGATTGTGTCAAGACCAACTGTGACGGTCGGGAACTCAGTGTGATGATGGAGAGGAAATCCGTGAAGATGCGTGTAGATGGTGAGCGCTGCTCCCTGGTGACAGGGAGTCAAAATCTGGTGGAGTAAAGGTAGTTGCCTCTGGGACTTCGGCAAATGTGTTTTCTGAACGAGAAAGTACCCATTAGTGGGGCGATGGTGGTGTTACTACAGGCCCTCTGTTGTCAGAGCAGCGTTGCTTGATGGTCATCAGTGTGCGACGGAAACGTGCGCAAGGTGGCATTTGGAAATGTCAGTAAGTTAAGTGGGGTCTGCAAACATTTCGAGGCAGATTTGGCTTCCTTGGCCAAGTATATACTTACTGTTTGAATATTTTGAATGGAAACATCCTTGTTTCTGTGCCAGGGTGACTTGATTAATTACAGCCACTTGAACACTGAATTACAGTGCTGAGACACCTAAACACTGAGGAGCTTTGAGGAGGGAGAATTCTGAATGCTGACGGAATTAAGTGTTGCCTTTTTTCTGACTAAGATTGCCGTGGTGCAGATGTTAATGCTCTGTGAAATTCTCTGAAAGCAACAATTGCCTTAGTGGTTATTTTCATGCCCGTGTGAATCCATTTTTAAAGGACTCTATAGCTGACTCCAAGAAAAGGAAAACGGAATAAACTGCTGCTTAAGCAGTACCTTAATTTATTCAAAAGCAGGAACAGTGAAGGTGTTTGGAAATGATGATTCTTTGTTCAACCTTTTTTTTTATAAAGGCAAGGGACAAAGGAGGAGGCTGAAGCAGTTCATGTGCAGTGGTTTCCATTAAAATCGTTACTTTCTGCATTATCAGCTAATTAATGGTGCTGTGTCACTCCCCGTACCAGAGATCATTTGGTGATAGTAATGAGGTCAGGAGTTAAACTGTTCGGTTTCGATGGCAGCACCGTCAAACGAGGCAGTGATAAGTTTAATGTGCGAAACTGGTAAACTGCCAGGTGTTAAATCAAACAGCGTAACTCTGCTGGGAATCTGAACTTGGTGGTGGTGTATATAGAAAAGAGCGTTCAACTCGGTGTCAGCCTTCCTTATATACCAATTCCAGCAGCTCTGGCCTTGGGAAGTGCAGGGGTTAGAAATGAGTGGTGTTACCCTCTGGGATGCCTCCCCATACATTTATTTATTTACTTACTTATTGATTGGCTTTTTTGTCTGCTGTGATTTGACTGCTCCTAACAGAGTGATCAGTTTTGGGTTAGGGATGACTGCTGATCCCGTAAATGCTTTGCCTCCGCGAATAACAACATTGCAGCTCTGTCAGTAACTAAACGTTGCGACTAGATCAATAACTACGTTGCTTTGGTGCCTGGAAACGGTTCTGTCTTATACTGAATTCACTTTCCAATAAGAAAAACCATTTTTGAGAAAACAATAGTTTTACTTATCCACCTGCCTTCAAAGGGAACTTAATTTCACAGTAATTCAATTATGTAACCACACTTCTTCATTGTTAATGTTATTAGAGTAAATCTTTCTCAAATAATTGGATAACTTTAAGTGTTGCTAATGATTTTGAGTATTTAACCTTTGCAATTTCTCATTTAGTCAGTACTTGAAATGAGTGTGCTAACAATATTTCCATGTCTTCTATTTCTTCAATTTTGTTCTGTATAATTTTTATTCTCTTTGGTTAGGTGGTAGATCTAAAAAGCATCTGCTATGGCTTTCGCCTACCTGCTATATACTCTTTTTACTTATTTCTGTAGGATCCTGGAACAGTCACGCTGCAACATTACAGAAGATATCTGCGAGGCTTTTTTTAGTTTTGGTTTTTCGTAGTGAACTTTTTTTAACCAAGTCAGAGGCAAGAAAATAAAATCAATTCTTTCCATTCTTAGAAGATAGCTGCTTTAAAAAAAATAAATCGTTATCGGTTTCTGTGGATGAGTTGCTGGCCAATTGGCAATGTAATAGCCTAGTCTTGGAGAAATAGAGAATAGAAATAAGTGATATTGAAGAGTTAAGTTTAGGGTAAAGAGAATTGGTTTATAAGCTGAGATACTAGCCTGACAGTTTTTTCTATCATAATCTGTCCTAAAAATCTTGATCTTGAGTACAACCAGTGACTTGTCATTTAGATTTTTGGTCTGTAGGGATTCTGATGAATCCCTTCAATCCTCTTTGTAATTAATCTTCCTTTTCCATGTGCTTCACCTGCTAGGAAGACCACCACGTTAGCCAAAACTCGTTAGTATTATTTTTTTAGTATTAATCTCTAGGAAAAAAATCGCATACTCACTGTGCTATGTCAAATTCTCTAGTTCTTTTTTCAGGCAAAGTATCTGTTCAAAAACGAACGAACAAGATTCTAACATGGGATGAAGAAGCGATGCAATGCATCCTGGGGACCATCTTCTCCTTTACTGTTGGCTCTAGGGAATTGAAACTGATTTTGACTTTTCTCTGTGTGTATGGCTGACATGATGTTTTAATTCTCCCTGCACCCCTGGCCCCACTTGGAATTCAGTGCTTGTATCCATTGGCTTAGGGAAAACCAAAGGCAACCAGAGCATTAGGGGCTGCTTTAATTCAACAGAGTGGTATTAAAAAAAGATAATATGCAGCCAGCAGAGCTTGAACTGGTTATAGTTTTCTCTGAAAACGAATGTTGGCTACTTTATTTTACTCTGTTTTGTCTGCCTAGTAATTATACTCCAGCTTAGAGGTTTTTATGCAGTCAAATCTATCAAATACTGTACTGCAGAGGATCAGTGGTAAAGCCTTGCCCCGTCAGAGCAACTGTAGATCTTGGTGACTTCAGGAAGATTAGAGTTCAAAGGCTCCCAGTTGAATGGACACGTTTCCTTCCCGAAATGGAAGATGAGACAGAATAATTGCTTTGGGATTCAGCTGGACAGACTTCTGCCGGTCGTCTTCATTTGGCTCATTAGCAGAAGAAAGACCACTGCTGCAGTGCCATCTGGCAGTTCCGTAGGGTGGGTTTTTGCCTCCGTATCTTCCCGTTTTCAATCAAGCACAAGTCATAAATGTACATCGTGTGGTACAGCTTTGTATCGGCAAGGTTGAGAGAGAACGTGTGCTTTTTAGCGTCATCTCTGAAACATTTAGAAAGAAAAAAAAAGTGGATAGTGAATAGTGCCCTTGGAATGTCAAGAGATGCTTAGAAAGGTTCTTAGTTTACCTGCTCAGAATCACCTCTGGACTTTCTTGCTGAGTTTAGGCATGAGGACAAATTGAAATACTATTAGATTTTTAGTTCAGGTCCACAGTATGTGTCTCTGGGTTCTTTCTCTGAGAAGTTGATGTTTGCTTTGAGAGAAACAACCAGTGCCGGTTGTCTTGGAGCCACAGGACTGGAGCAATGAGAATTTGTGCAGAGAACTTAATTTTTGTGAGCAACATCTTGTAGCATTTACCCTTTATCTGCGGCCACTCGGATCCACATCCGCATTTCAATAATTAAATCTCTGTTTAGTCTTTTCAATCCAATTTGGGCTCTTTTTCAAAGAACGTGGCTCCTTGATCCGACATCTGGACGTTTAGTTTGTCGGAGCTGGTCATGCAAATTGGGTGTCTCTGGTTTGGATCTGCTTTTTGATGGATAAATATATCCTTGCAAATGGATCCGGGGCTCGAGTGCCGTGCCGAGTTCATGTGCCTGGTGGTGTTGGTTGATTTTTGTTGGGGGTTTTGGCTTTCGGAGGGGTAGGGAGGGAAAGATGGGGACGGCAAACAGCTGAGGAAGTGGTACTGGGATGCGAAATGTGTCTCCGAAGGTGTTAATAGCTATGACGTGGATCTGAAAAATCAGTAAATGCATTTCTGCTACCTATGCAGAGTAATTGCGCTGCTGTTTGTGACAGATAGTTCAGTTTCTGTCAGTGCTTCCGTTATTAATTTCTGTTTTCAGGGATTTATAATGCAGGCTGAGTCTGTATCTAGGTAATTTTATTAAAGCAGTTTTTAAGAAGCTCTTTGGCTGTGCAAGCACGGGAAGAATATGAAATTAAAACTCTGCACCCAGGGAGCCTGTGATATGTGATGTTCACCTACCTCATCACCGATGCATCGTGTAATTTCTGTTTTGCCACTTATTGCATGTCAAGTCAGGGATTTTTCAGCATCGGTAGCTTCAAAACCAAGCGTTTAACCATTGCGATATTAGCCTGAAAATCATGAGATCTTAATGTCTGACTTTTTATTTAGGGTATCGGATGTAGAAGTCAACTCACCAGACACCTGATTTAATGAAGGAAGAGGTTTTTCCAAGGTGAAAATGGTTGGAGAGTTTTCCATCTTCGCCCACATTATTATGTGATAGCACCTGCAGTGACCAATATGAATTATTTCATAATCTTCATCAGCACACTTTCTGAACTGCTTATAATGCCTCCTAAATGCTGCCCTCTTCTTTTTTAAAATTATTATTATTATTCTCTCAGTGAGTGTAAAATCTGGGAATTTGGCTCTGATTTCAGCCTTGCTGACTGGGATGAAACAGGTGAGCCCCAAGCTTCTGCGCTTATGTGTCAGCCCTTGACGAGGGATGTTTGGTACCTTTATTTTCGAGGTTTTTCGTTGTTTGCTGTTTGTGATCTCTGATTTTTACTTGTATACAGCTTAGTAGTTTTTTGGTTTTTTTTCTTTCAGATTAGGAGTTTAGTGATTTAAGCCTTTGTGCTTTCTAATCAAAGGAAATTTCAACTTCATAATTTTTTTTAAAAACTCAAGACTTCCTAGTTTAAAATGAAGAAAGTCAAAACCAGCACTGATATGTGATTTTTTCACTGCCTTTCCTCTACCCTCACCGCTCACTGCAAGATATGAATTATATTTCAAGTTAGTTAATTAATAAGAAAGATACAGAACTAGGCCGTGCATTTTACAGTCTTCCGCAGTATTTAGTGTATTTCTGTGGCAGATTTGACATCTGACATGAATTTACATAATCCCATTGTCAGGCTATACCGGACAAACACTTTTTGACCTACTTTTTTAAATAGAAATGTAATGTTTACATTGTCTTGCATATTCCTCCACAAAGTTCAGCTACTTCCAGTAGCTACGAACATAAGTTCTGGCAACCAAAGGCAGCATTTTGATGGGGTTTGTAATTTATTTTAGTCTTTCCCAGCAGCCTCAGGTAATTAATTAATTTTAGAAATTATTTTCCCTCTCAAATAGAAAATGAAATTATAATCAAAAGAATTTTTATGTTTGAATTGGCAAGTAAACAAATGTGCGCTGCACTAGATTTTCCAACACGTGGAGTTTCCTTTCACAAACACAACATAAAACTACAAAAAGACTCTGCTTATTAAACTCTGGGAGAACTTTATTGCTTATAGAACTCCAGCCTGAATGTCACAGCTGCTACTAATTACAACTAGGAGTAATTATACCATCCAAGATTAATGTAATAGTACGTTTCGGTGCATACAGGGTAATGGAAACGTAGCGGATGCCCGCAGCATGGTGAAAGTTGAATGCATTGCACACGTTCTTGGCTGGTTAATAATAACTTTGTGCCTTTATATAATACTTTATGTGTCTGTACATCGAATTCCTAAGTCTTCAAGACATGCTAGGAACAGAAACCGGCTTCACCTATCCCAGGTCTGCCGCTATCTTTTGGTGTTGTCCACGTGTGGTAGAAAAGATTCTTTTATCAGCAACGTCTTTTTCTTTTTTTCTTCACGCTCTAGGCTAGTTTTGTGGTTTTCAAGAACATTTTCCAAAGCAGGAGGATCCTAAGATGTGTTTACTCTTTAACGGATGATCCTGTGTTTCCTGTAGTGCTTCCCACGAACTGAGAAGGTTCGTGCAGTCAGCTCCTGGCGGTGTTTGGTATCTTGTTAAGGAAGAGCAAATGGCTCACCTGCTTATTTCCACGGAGTTTTGATATTTTGTTTTGTTTGTGGGTTTCTTTTTTTACCTCTGCCTCTGCTGTGGACTTAGCAAATCACTTTCTGAGACTTTTCCAGTGCTCTTGGCGTGGCAGTAACAGGACGCTTTCTTTGATGCCCGTGTTTGGCGGTTTCTCGAAGGTTTTCCACGTCTCCATCTGCTTTTCACAAGTTGGTCTTAATTATTCACAAAGGACTTCACCTTGTTTTTCTCTCTTCAGTGCTGAATTCTGTCTTTAAAGCTGAATAACTGTTTCAGTGGCGCTCCCATGTTGCTGACTGTGGAGGGCAATGGGAAAGCTCCCTGAGCTCCCACCAGTGGAACCAGTAGCATCTGTCCTCTGTCACCTGGCGGGTCCACGTGCATCTTTGCAGCTGATTTCACCCTTACACTTCAAACTCCCTGTTTTACTGACATGCTTCCTAGTCGAGCTAAAATTTTTATAAATTCCCACAAAAGCTATTCTGTAGCTATTTCAAATACATTGGGCTTGTGTCTGGTGGCAGTTCAGCACGTACGTGAGTTCATTTTTGTTTTCCTTCCTACCAGTGTGAAGTCTTCTCTTTCTGTATTCTGTTAACCTTTTTTTTCAAGTTGTGAATCTTTCTCACACCTTACATAGGAAAAGGATTTGGAGAACTTTTTGCCTCCGTGAGGCAAATGGTGTAGCCCAGCTGTGCTTCCCAGGCTTGTTCATAGCTCTATTTTATTATCTTCTATTCCAGTGCCAGAGAGTTTTGTCAGGCAATCCATTGTGATTGATTCTAGGGAAACAAAACACCGTTTCCTCCTGTTTTCAGTCTCGAGTCACGTTGTAGCTCTCTCGCCAAAGGCACAGAGCAGCCAGTCTGTTTTGCTTTGTTGGGCTTTTTTTTTTCCCCAGCAATTCCAGAATTCTTGCACTTGTCGACAAACAGCTGTATAAAATTAACTGTAAATAGCTTTCAGCTCTGGTCTTCACACCTCAAAAAAAAAAATTGGTTCAGAGACTGATAGAAATAGCCTGTCGTCCTTCTGGATTCGATATGGGAAAAAAACCCAAACAACGCCACGTCCCAGTCCGTGGAGTTTCTGTAACTTCTTGAGTTTTGAATTTTTCAGGAAATCTCAGAGAAAAGGAGTGTTCTTCTTTCCACTTGCAAACTGTGTAGAAAGCCTCAGTGTTTCGTCACTAGCAGGGACTCGCACAGAAATATTTGCAGTGGCAGTAGATTGCTCCTACTCGTACATGTCAAATGTGTTCTACTGGGTAACAAAGCGAAGAATTCAAGTGATGGCTGCAAGGGCTAGGATACTCTCTGTTGTACACCCTTAGTAAGCTTTGCTATTGGGTTTGTAATAGGTAGATGATGAAGTACCACTCTGGGAGAGTTAGAATGCAGGAAATGGCTCTGTCAGTAGTATGTAGTCTTAAAAATAAATATATACAGTAAACTCTCATCCTGTAGATGTTAGGAAATACAACATCCCAGATTCTTCCATGTCTTCGTGCTGTGGTGTAAGCACCTGATTACGCCATTGTGGGGCAAACGTAATTTTTGTTTGCCAGTTGGGCAGAGATACAATAAGAGGCTGTAGCCAAAGAAAAGAGAATTTGAAACCAGCTTTCTAGCCAGGTTGACGCCAGCATTACCCGAAGTCTTTGTGCAGGAGTTTCTGCTTTACTTGTGCAGTGGAAAGTCTCTGATGCACAGAAAGGGCAATATATATACTGAAACAGCATCTAAATTTCAGGCAATATTGTTTTGGAATAAAAAGCTTTGGATATCTTTAATTGCATTAGGTCATGAAGAATCACTTAGGCAGCAAAATCCAAAATGTACTTGATGCGCTGTAATGAAATCTTCACAGCAATAGCCAGGGCTTCTCCAGTGAATATTGTGTCTTCATGGACTAGAGGAGTGATGTGGGTTAGTGTGGGTCGGTTTTATCCGAAATAATTGGAAATATACTGATGTTTGCTCCCCCTTAACAACTAAATCTATGAAGGAACGGCAATAGTAGCCGTATACTTTGTTTCCAGAGCAATTTTAATTCTATAGGAAGATGAGCCACGTTATTTGCAGTCCTGCTGTATTCTGCGAAGGGTTAAGTCTTCGATATTTCTCTTCTTTTCAGCTAAGTTCACTGTTGATTCGTTCTCAAATTCGAGAAGAAAAAAAGACCCCGACAAAAATGGTTTTCTTTTGGTCATGTCCTAAAAAACTCACCCTGCCTTAATTAAAATGAAACACTGCCCCATTTCCCTTGGGGAATGCCCAAATATTCTGATGTCCTCAGAAGTTTCATGCTTTGAGTTTTGTACCTGAACAATTTTTATTTTTTCTTGGCAGAACTGATGTGTTTTTTCCCAAGCCAGCATCCTTTCACAGAATATGGCCCGTGGAAGACTTTCTTACGGGCTCTGCGCCTTTGGCTGGGAGCAGGCAGCTGCCCTTTGGGTGAACTTCTCGTCGTTTGCTTTCCCCATTTTGTTAATGGTTTGAGATTTTTGTAGAGGATTCCTATGGCAGCCGAACAGGGAGATGAACAATGATGTATGTCCTCATTAAATCCTCCGCATTGCTTTTTCATTGGACTTCTCTTTGAGTGGAAAGAATAAGCCCTTATTCAACAGTTGCTGGAGTCAGAATTGTCCTTCTGAAGTCACCAAGTGCTCCCACCGTACTTCTTAATTTGCTTTTAGTGAAAGGATTACACAGCAGCATTATTGGAAGTTTGGCGTAGCTTTTTTATTTATTTAACATCCTTTGGGATGTTTGCCTTTCCCCTTGTTTGCTCTCCTCGCTTTTCTGCCCCCTTCTTTTTTTTTTATCCTATAGCAGAAAATGGTGTTTTCACTTTAGAGCTTACGTTGATAACCTTCTATTGATCTTGCTTTTTTATATAAGCAGAAATTTATACTTATGAGGGGAGTCATTTACTCGCTGTAAAATCATTGTTTAGATAATATAAAATTACTGAAAGTGATATTAAAATGTCTTTTCTTATGCCAGGCTTTTTAAAGTGAGATTGCAGACATTGGGGAACTTCAGCTCTGAAGAGACGTGTTCCTGTGTGTTTGAATATATGACGGGAGCTTTTCTGTTTCTGGCTGGGACCCAAACGCTTGAGTCTCCGTTCCCGTGTCTTTGCTCAGTGAAACTTCCCGTTGCTCCGGGTGGATTTCAGGAAGGGCTATTAGGAGATAAATGGCAAAATAATGGTTAAAGTAATGAAAAGGCTGGGAAACAGTCTAAACTGGAGCCCTCGGTTTCCAAATCATCAACGCAGTCCCAGCAGGGATTTTTGTTTCTTTTTCCGTTTTGGAAATGCGAGGCTGCTTTGCTTTGGCTTTGAGTTGCCTTTTTCCCATTGCAAATGAAACACGCTTGTTTTCAAGCTTTTTGCCATTGGTGTCTTAAGAAATGAATGAAATGTTCCAATTAATGCCTGTGTGCAATCACTCTGGTGTCCCCTTACAATCGGTAAACAAATCCAAAGGTTTATCTCATTTAAATCACCTCTAGGATTATGCTAACAAGTAGCCCTGTTTGCATGTTACTTTTTACATGATCAGAACAGTTCATAAAAATTTTATTTTTATGAGGGGCTTTTTTTCTCTATAGAATAAGTACTGTACAAAACAGACTTTTTTTTTTTTTTGTAGTTCAAATATTGCATTCCTCTTTACAGCAAAGCGCTGATCTTAAGCAATACCTCATGCTTTTTTCCAAAGTTTCTTCTCTAGGTCTTTCTTGAGTTGTTTTGCGTTTATCTTTATGTTCTTTAAGCAGCGTGTCCAAGCTGCCTGATGCACATGCTCACCTTGATGCCAATGTCAAATGAAATTATTCTAAAAATCTCTGCTGACAGAGTGAAAAGGAACGACGACGACAACAACAAGAAAATCCATCAGCTTGCTAAAATGAGGGTTAAAAAGCCTGGAAACGTTAGCATTTAAATTAGAAAGTCGAGATCTCCTGCCAGCCCTCTGCTTTTTCTGGTCAATTCTTATGAACGGGTAGGACGTCAAATTTGGGAAGTTAACCTCTTGAAGCTTTCAGGGGGAAGCTCTTTTGCCTCCTTGGGTTCCCTGCAGGAGGAAGAAGCTGGGAAGTGCAGATTTGGAGGGGACAGCACGCTCAGATTTATTTTCCTTCCAGTTCTGCTGCAAAGTGAAGAACAAGTTGAGAGGGAAGTAAACAGCTTCAAGTTTTTGGTACAATTAAGATGAGTTTCTTTGAAGAATGGTTTTATCTCGAATCCAAGGGTGGGAAGTTTTAAGGGCTCTTATTTGCACCCATTGCCTTTCTTTTCCCTTTGCACCCCTGCAAGTTCACAATCTGTTGCGCCTTTACCGCTGTCTAAACACCAGTGGTGTTTCTGATGTTTTTCACACCCTGGAAGAATTTATAAACTCTGACCCCAGAGTTTATACTAAAGGTTCTGACTAAGCCTGGCTTGTTTTGAGCTGTCTGTCCTTGGAGTGGCTGGGTACAGTAGCCCTGATGTGAAGGGCCTGAGACACCGGTTTCCAGTCATGGGATTTAAGAAATAATTGGTTTAAAAATGAATTTTCTTTGAAGTTGGCAATAAAGCGGGCTGGCAAATGCGGTGCTCCTATGCTTGTGCCTATAAATAGCACAAATTTTCTTTTTAAACCTTTGATAAAGGCTTGAACCAGTTGAAATGGCTCCTTTCTCACGTTCCAGCCACCAGCAATGAAACGGCTTTAATATTTAAGTAACTGTTTTTATTAGGCTCCTGTTGGTTTTAATAGGTGTTCCTGGAGTGCTGTTGACTTGCTCTTTATTGGGTAGCTGAGAGAAAAAGCTTTTATTCCTTTCCAGCAGGACCCTGAGGGTGTCATTCGGCACCTTGGGGCAAGATGCTGAACCCAACTCAGCGTTAGGAGGTGATGTGAAATCTGGATTTGTGGGAAATAAGCAGGTTATATCTGGGTCGCGCGCTCAATTTCCGAGTTCCCCTTTTTACACATCCCAAAGATAATCACCAGATTTTTATCGCCTGGTAAAAACCAGATTTCCTACAGATTACCTTCAAAATAAGTCTATTCTTGCAGTCCTCTCTGTTGGTGCTTTGAGCTGGACTCACTTTTGTGTGAATGATGATTCTGGAAAGTTGTTGTCTTACATCAAGACAACTTTACTGCTTTTGAAGAAATATTTTGAAGAAACAACAAGAGAAAAATTTGCTCCCGAAGACGTTAGGTCCTACATGAAAGTAGGACTTGAAGTGAGATTTACTATCCTGTGATCCTAATTAAGCGTCGTCTCAGCAGGATTGGGTAAGGTTGTTCACGTTAGACTGGAAGAAATAGGTGTATCCATTCAAAGGGGTTTGGGTTTTTTAGACAGAAAATAAGTTTGACTTGTGAATCCTTGCAGAAACTAGATTTTGCAGAAATATAGGTCTCAAACTGCTTGCGCCACGGAGATGCAGTTGTACATAGGCTCCCTGCACAAAATACGTAAACGTGATATATTTTTCCATGGTCCAAGGGAAGTTTAGTGCAGTTTGAGGATTTTAAACGTAAGAACTGAAGTTTTCCCCTCAGAACTCTTGAGGGATCTTTTGAGCTTTTGCAATTTAACTCAAAAAGTCTAAAGCAGCAAAAAGATTATTGTTCTGTGGGGATAATTTCCATGTCTTGAGAACATTTTCTTAAAAATATTGAATCGTAGACTGGCCTAGGCTGGAAGGGACCTTAGAGATCATTTAATCCAATCTCCCTGTCATGGGCAGGGACGCCTCTCGTGCATTTACAGTTAAAAGACTGCTTCTGACTGATTTTTGCTGAAAATACTAAAGGAAAATTATCATCTTCTACCTAGTATCTGCCAGAGGAAATGCCATCTGAAAAGAGGAATTTATTTTTTTTTTACAGAAGCTTTATGCATATAAATCTAGGTTATAATAAAATAACTACAGTATTTGCTGTCAAATTCACATTCTAGGCTATTAAGCAATTCAGAACTGAAATCTGTGTATTTTTCTGAGTTGTCGCATTGGTTTTTTTCTGTTATTGCTTTCAGCAGCTTACTGTTGTCGACTGGGCGCTCAGGATATTTTTCCTTTTGCGCAGAAGCGTTGATGGTTTGCGAACACCGCTTTGGGGTTAATTTTCTGAAGTGATGTTTTGAAGTGTAGTTATTTTTGTAAGTCACTAGTCAGAGCGAAGCAGCCAAAATGTGAAATATTAGGGCTGCTGGGGATGGATTGAAGGCTAAATATAATTAAATTGAAACAACAGGATGAATGATGTCAAGCTCAAAATAGCACTCACGTAATTTACGGTCCAATTTGATGCACTTAGTCTCTTGCTCTAGCAGGTCTAGGACATTGAGCAATGGACATTTAGTGGTTAGTGTTTTAAATATGACTAGAGAGAGGAGTTTGGTAACAGAATTCCTTGTTTAATGTAAAGGATACTGTTTGATAGAGAGGCTAAATAAGGTGAAGCTCTACTTGCTAATCATAAAAAAAAAATAAAAAGGCATAAGCAGAAATAGATTGTCCCTTTCCGTGAAAATGTCTTTAGGATGAGATCAGGGAAGCAGTACCTGGTTTTCTGACTTGTAATTTTCCCCAGATCCTTTCTCTAATCTCCAAATCTTAAATCCTCGTGGGGTGGTGGGGTACGTTCTTCTAAAGCGAAGCATCTGTGTGTGACTCCTCTGGGTCTTCCTCAGCTCCTGGCTCCGCTCCGTTTTTAGCTGTTTCCTCGGCAGCGGCGCCCTTACGGCATCTCCTTGTAGAGGATCGGTCTCGAATGCCCGAGAAGAGATGCAGAACACTGGCTTTGCTCCTTCACAGCTCTTCTTCAATCCCTCTTCTCTTCTCCTCACAGAGGTGGTTCTTGTGCCCTGGGATGGGGCGTTTTGCTGGGCGGGAGGCAGGATGCTGACTGGTTTTAAGATGTAAATCAGGGATGATCATGGGAGCCCTAACCTGGCTTCGTGGCTACTTGTTGGAGCCTAATTGCATTTACACAGAAATTTTCTTTTCCTGCTCTTAACGAGGCGTTTGTCTCCGTATCCTCGTGTGGAAAGGGTGACATACCCAGCATCTGCTCACCGTGCCATCCCTAATTATCCAAAGTACATCTACCCATTAAAAGTGACCAGTATAAATTATATCTCTCTTCCCCCCCTCCTTTATCTATAGATAAATATGAAATCTTTTGCTAACTCAGGCCACCATTGCAAGGAGTGAGGAATCTGATAGCTTTTTCTATAGATAAAAAGTAATACATAAAAAATGTTATTTTATGGCCACTTGCATAAATATATTTGCATGTCTATATTTGTAATTTTGCTTCTTAGTGTAGACCTGCTGGGAAAAAAAAATAGTGGATTAGCTTTCTTTACAGAACAAATGGATGAAGAAAACTCTAGAAAGTTGGCAAGGTTTGTTTGGCTTTCAGCTAGGGTAAACATGTCAAGATAAACATGCTAATTTTGGCAATTTAGTTCAGCTCTGACAGTTCTGCCTTAGGCAGTGATTGGAAAATTGTGGTTTATGTCACAACCAACCAGTTAAGTTGCCTAATTTTGATCTTGAAATTTCCATGATCAACATATTTTGCCTTGTGTTGCCCTTCAAATTGAAAGCATTTTACGCCGCCTGCTTTTTAGCTAATTAATGTTTTCCACTCTTCCAAGATGTTTGTGCTTACCGTGAAGTAATGAGGAATCGGCCCTTCTGTAAGGCAAACGTTGTCTGCAGTGAACTCTTGGAGGTACTTTTTACTGTAGATTTTATTCATGGTTCCTCTTCTGGACTGCAGAACTTTCCTGAAAATCTCTTATTTAAGCAGTCACAAACCTAGGAAGAATAATATGCCTTTCCTTCCGAGGCAGCCGGCTTCTCGCTGTAAAAGGATGAGAGACCCCAGACATAAATTATCGAAACAGAACAGGTTCAGACTGAATATTTTTTTTAATCTCATTTTTGGAAGGTATGAGAGCAGCGGACCAGGTTGCTAAGAGAGGTTACAGGCTCTCCATCCTTTGAGGGTTTCAAGGGCTGACTGGGCGAACCTTGAGCAACCTGCTCTGACCTTGGAGCTGACCCTGCTTCGAGTAGGAGCTTGGACTTGAGACTTCCTGAGGTCCCTGTTGCAGGGTGATGATTGTGACAAGTGACTGGATTGCTCTGCCGAGCGTGCCAGACCAGCCTTTTTTGATGGGCAAGAAATATGGGTGTGTGTTGGGTATGAAACTGTCTGAAAAATCAAGACCTCTGAAGACAAAGCTGTGCCCGAGACACTTCAGATTCTACAGAAGAGCAGTTGCAGTTGTACCTATTTTAAAAATGTGTCTAGTAGGCATTTTCTTCCCTCTGCTGCTCTCCATTCCTGGGAGCTTTTCTGCTTTTTCCTGCCTTAAAGACCAGTTGTCTTCTTCCTTTCTTGCTTGCTTAGTCAGACGTGGAAACATCCATCTCAGAATTGATTACGTTTTTATGTCTTGAGACTCCTTTTCAATGGTATGAATATGTTAAAATATATATTCCGGGATATGCCCGAGAAATTTATGCATTGAAGCTGTTCCTGGTTTGGTTTTTTTTTTTTCCTGGATGTCTCTAGAGGCCCGTTCAAGGTAAAAGAAGGCAGAATTTTTAAAAGAAGGAAGATTTGACAGTTGTTTGTAGAACACACTGTAATATTTACTGATGCCTGCTGAGGTGTGGTTAAGAATGTCCTTTAGTCTCCTTTAGGGTCAAATGGGCAGGATGAGGATGGAGTTAAGTGCACAGATCGCTCACCTGGCTGTGCAAGGGCCACATCACAACCGCTTCACTAGGAAAGATGTGGTCTTACCAGTGTAGAAAAATTTATTTCTAACTCTGAAATCTTAGCACTTCTTGGCTTTTTTGGAAAAGAATCCTTCTCTGTTGATAAAGGTTTCCTCTCCCCTTAACTAAGAGCTCTGTCCAATCCTTTGTCTGTTCACCTGATGACTTTTCCCTAAATTATTTTCCTTTTTAATGTAATTGCTCTGTTAGTTCCTTTCGAAGCATGACTTGGGATTTGAGTTGCCCCAAGGAAGCTCAAAGAAGTTTCACCGAGCTTTTAGACTTCAACTGACAAGGAAATAAAAAGCTTAGACGTACCGCGTCTTCCCTCATGATGTGATCAAGTGGCGTAGAGTTTTACCTAAATTGAAATTTTGAAAAGAGGGTAAGAATCATTTACAAGAAAACCTCAGACAAACCCACTTATTCCCCATTTTGCTCTAGGACCTTGTGGAAAAGTACAATAATGACGTTCAAATGGACTAAACTTTATCTGCAGATTTCTCAGCTCTCACTCTTGGATACACATTTTTTAGATAATGAAAATATAGATGTGTGTGTGTGTATATATATATATACACACATACACACACTATTTCTTTAAATTGATTTTTCTGAAATGACAGCGTGAAAACGAAGTTCATGCTGTGAACAGGTTTTTCTTTACCTGCCTTATTGTTCTTGCTTTTATTTACCAAAGGAAAGAGCTCAAATCAATTGCAGTTTACTTATCAGTGAGGTTTGTTTAAAGAGCTTTGGGTTGCTGATGTTATTTTAGGCAGGACCTGTCTTGGATCGTTATTTCACATCGAGTTCCTCCAAACCCCGTGCTTAGTTGTCCTGATTCTGCTGCTACTGGGAAAGAGGAGCTAAGGGAGGGTGGAGAAATCCTGTTTTAAATCTTCCTGTAGGGCAAACCCCCGCATTTGGTAGGAGAAAAGGGGGTGGGAGGGTGACGAAAATAAACCCAAGTATCCAGGGAGTAACGCAGGAGGAAATGCGCCCTCCTTTCTGTCTGGCAAAGCTCTCGGGTGTCTTTACACGTCGGATTTGCTTATTTTGATACGACTCATCTCAAATGCAAAGTTCATCCCCCCCCCAAAAGAGAAATGTCGTTTCCTGTTGCTCCATTAATTCCCCCGAAGAGTATTGGGATTCCCAGGCAGAGCTCCTGCGTGTGAGCTGGGTATGTTTTGAGTTATTTATTCCTCTCTGAAGTAAACCTTTGATTAATACTGATTGAAGAGAATCCTTCCCTTCCTTTCAGGAGCGTGTGTTGGGATGTTCTGGATTCTCTGCAAGGGCTGAGCAGACTCGGACCCACCCGGCTCGGGGAAATCTGTAACTTATACGTGCAGCATGGACTTCAGACATCTTGTGGGCTATTAATCCTAGAAAATAGAGAGAAAAAGACACCAAATTGACACTTTCATCCGTGCTGCTTCTTCAGAGTGATTCTTTTCTGTGCCGTTTGATGGAATTTTGGCACTGGCTGAGGTGATGTTTCCAGCAAACCACTTCACTATGTGTTTTGTTTTCCTCTTTTTCATCCTCTGATTGACAGTCCCACCAAGAAATAACAATGAAAAATTCATGAGGTCAATCCCCGAGTGATTCAGAAAGGACTTTCATGGGATTAGATAGAGGCAGTGAAATTTCCTGGGGCACAAGTGTGTTCTGAGGAAAGGGATAAAAATGTTATTCTCTGGATAATCCTGGCTGAAATATAAAGGCCTGCCTTTGGTGAATAATTAGAGAAAATGTCCCCAAACTATCTCTATTTGGTACAGCCTTAACAGAGGTGAGAGAAATATTTCTGCTTTGCTTCCAGATAAGTGAACGATGTGTCATCTTTTACTTTCAGTGAAAATGGTGAGAGAATGACTCAGAATGCAGAGCTATTAGCGGAGTGTTAAGGTGCATTTTTATTTTTATGGCGTGGCTATTCATTCTCGTGTTTTCCTTCATTTTCTTCCTCTCGAGGGAAGGGATGTAAATTTGCGTTGGGGATTTGAATTGCCGGGAGATAAAAAGCTCTTTGTGCTCCCCGTTGGAGAGCACGCGGAAGCGTAGCTGCAGAAAACCTGAGCAGCTTTCGCTTCCTTCACACAACTCGCCGGGCTGGGAATCGGCCGGAGGGCTCGGACCAGAAGAAGATAAAGGCACTTTGGGAGCCAAGAACTTCTTGGTGATGATCTGTTGGGACTTTTAGAGGGACTTTGTGAGGAGGGCGGAGGCAAAGGAAGTTCAGCTCTTGAGATGCCCTACAGTACCTGGAGAAGAGCTAGTTCCTAAGCTCCAGAAATAACCACGTGATATTTCTCATGGTGCGTGGGGAAACTGCTGTGTTTTCAGCCTCTCGGGATATTTGGGAGAGCACCAGCACCAAACCGAAGGGTCTAGTGGAGGATCCTTGCGTGCAGCCCACGGAACAAGGGTGCTGGGAGTTGAATCCTCATTAGTCCTTTGGGGTTTCACTTGGATTGTGGCGACGAGCTGAGTTTTGGACGGGTCTCCTATGTCCGTCAGCAGTTACGGTGTGAATCTTGCCCCAACTTTGCTCACTTTATCCTGAGCACAGCATTTGTTTTGTTTGTGTCTCTGGCTTGTTGTGACTTTATGGCTGCAGTATCACCTGCTGAGGTAAGAAGAGGAGAAATTACAGTCACTCTGGTCTTGCTGGAACCAGCACGCTCTGGTGGTTCCCACTTTGGTTGCTGCCAGTCGGGTCATCAGCTCGTGTCGCTGTTCTGGCTCCTCTTCTGTTCTTTCTTCTGGTGCTTTTACACATCCACGTTTCCATTCGTGCTTCATCCAGGCTAATCTGAATATCTCTGTTGCAGATCTTTATGTTAATGGCTGTTGCTCACTGATGCTATTTTCTGCTTTCTGTGATAAAATTGCCGTTTTCCTCTCAGATGCAGTCACTGGAAGCAGGCAAGTTATTGAGAGTGATTTATCTGGAGTGTTAGCTTAGGAAGGCATTTATATCCTGGGGCATGATCTGTGTTGTTAGTAGCTGTTGCTAAAATTTCATTTGTTGTTAATATCCAAATATTTGGAGGAACTTTTTTCAAACTCTTTGGTAATGATTTGAGCAACTGCTGCCGTGTAGTCTCGGATCACTTTGCCCCTTCATTCTTTTATTCTTTTTCATCTTTCTGCCTTCGTTTATCTCAGCGTGATTTTTCTTTTTTTTTTTTTTTTTGAATTTGTTTCTTCAGAAACATCGTGCTTGCATAGGTTGTGGCCATGCTAGCAGGTAAAGCCCTCACAAACTGCTTTGCCCAAAGGAAAAATGTTACGTTTATATGGAGAATTCATATGGAACATTGGTATTTAAGGAAAAAAAAAAAAAGCAACCCTGTAGTTTTTATGATGCTTGTTTTAAAGTAATTTTGGATAGTCTAGACATGTAGTAGATAGTAGTCATAGACGTGGTGAAGTAATTACCCAAAGGTTAGTGCTTTCCTTGTGTTCTACCTCGCTGTGTGTATACATTTACTGTGTTATGGCTGAAAAAGGTTTTGTGTCTTTGAAGTTTTGGTTTGATTAAAGATACAATGTGTCCCTCTGGGAAAAAAAAAATAAATATGCTCCTTTCTGATAATCTTGGCAGTACACATTCTCTATCCATCTACATCTCGCTGAGAACTCTCCGTGTGGCTATTTTGGTTCTGCTGAGGTTGCCTTATTGGAGTGAGTGGTTTATAAATGCCCCAGAACAAGGTTTGCAGGGTTTAACTTGTTTGGGGAAAAATTATATTTCAGTTATACTGAAAGACAAAGTTCATTTTTAACTTCCCTGTTACCACTCGTGTGGCACTTTAGTTTTTCCTGTCACTTAATTAGATCTACGGATAGCATCTACAAAAATGAATCTTTTTCTGATTAGCTCGAGATCCCTTAGAGCTCTCCTAGTGCCTGCCTTGCCTGCTGCTGCTTTGCTCATTTTCCACCTTTCAGCTTGTGCTTCAGCTCAGGCATTGCAGGGAAGAGCTGAATACATTTACTTTTTTTTTCTTTTCCCCCCAATGAGTGTTCTGAGCTTGACTTTTTCAGGGACAGCCCCCGGAGAGGTGTTGGAAGAAGCTGAGGCTGCGAGGTTCTGCCGTTGGGTGGTCTGCGCGACAGGCCGCCGCGAGCCGGGGTGAGGTAGGGAGGGAAAGAATGCAATTACAGCCTAATTAGAAATCCAGATCCTCCTCTGCAAAGGGGGAAGTTTCCTTTTCTGCCACAGAAAAAAAAGCCCTTGAAAGCAAACTCGTCAGTGAAGAAATGACATAGTCCCGAATAGCCAACAACCACTGGTTAGATTTTATTTTCCTTTTTCTGCTCCCTTCACGCCTGCCATCTCCAACCACTCACCTGCTCCGATGGGGAAACAGAGCGCAGTCGTGACAAATCTCTCCCACGAAATATCTTTGAGGTGGATACGTTCCAAGAAAAAGGGTCTTTTTTTACCCTTTCCTCCTGCCCCCCACCCCTCACACGAGCATATTCTGACGAAAAGGCATTTTCCAGAATATCCCTACCACCTGTAACTAATGCCCGCTGAGTACTTTTTGCTGTATTTTTTATTTTCTATGCTGCTGAGGAGGGAACTAGTGTGCTCTGAGCAGTCTGGGAACTGGCCTTTCTGGAGAAAAGGCACTTCTGAACGTGATTAATGACAAATCCATGCTGTGACGCTGAGCTGGTACTTGCTTTGGGTGGTGTCTAAGGAATTTATTAGTGGGTAAAAACAGTTTGCAAGAAGGATCAGTTTACGAAATGGGTCTAGCAGAGGTTTCTCTTCAAATTTATGACACGTTTTCGGGTTGTAGGAAAGCATCTCTCCTCAAATGTGTCGTTCAATTCCTAGTGGAGGTATTCGTCGGATGTTCACAGTCAGGTTTCATGCCTACTTTAATGTCTACATAAATGTTAACTAAATTTTATTGATTATCTATGTTAATTATACAATCAATAACCTTTTAAAATGTCAATTCCCCAACCGCACACTTCTCGGATCATTTAGAAGCTATATTGTCCCGTAAATTTGAATTTTATTTTTTTTTTTCCTCTTGGCTTAGTCATCTCTCTTGAATCTAAGGAAGGAAAGCAGAAAGCAGCGGGATCACGTGGAGCTGTGTGAATCACAAACACCGAGCAGGATCTGACCTTGGGGTATCTTTCTGTCCCTCGCAACGCCTGTTCCGCTGTCAAGAGATGAATTATCGATGAGTCCTGTTAGCACCAAGCCGTGGATAATGAATTTCCAGAGCTGAGGATGACTCAGTGCTTCCCGATGGCTGATATAGGAAAGAGCGAAACCAAATGAGAAGAGATTTGCTGTGAGGCCCAGTCTCGCCGGTCTGAGTCAGATCTGTCTGACTTGGGCTTCTGTTTCGGCATCTTTTCGAAGCATCCGTCCCTCTGCCGAGCACCGTCCAGCTGAGGTCGCCTGAGGGAGCGCCAGCGGGTTTTGTGAGCTCTTAACTAGGCTGAGATGAGGAAAAGTTGGGGGCTAAGCTGGGATCGGATTTCCACTTATGTGTGACTCCTTCCTGGGACGTTTTGCAGAAGATAAGACAGATCAAAGAAAGTCAAATTTATTTATTTTTTTACATAAACATAGGTGTTCTGTTGCCATGTTGATGATCAGTATACTCCATGCTGGTAGCTGATGTTGGAGGAAAAAATAAAAATTAAAAAAAAAAATAAATGAACAGTGTAAAATATATTTGAGGTGGTTAATTCCCAAAGACGAGGATGTCATCTGAATGCTGCTGGGGTAGGCTGGGGACAGAGCGGGCGGCAATCCCGAGTAATAGTAGTTACGTGCGGCTCTGCCTGCCTGAATGTATCCACTACATGAGCGCTTGTTCTGCTCCATTTGTGTGGCTCATCCCACCAGATGTCCCATCTGTGAACCAAAAATCGATTTCTCCTGTTTCACTGTGGGGTGACAAAAGCAGACGAGAAGCTCAGAGGATCTGTACCAGTGCAAGATGTCTCTTGGGTCATTTCTACCTCTGCCTCTGTGAAGTTTTGTCCCGGTTCATATCCGCATGGTTGAATAATCAAGTCTCGGTTGAAAACGACCGATGAACCCAGCGCGGGACTGAAAGGAGGGTCTCGAAAATGAAAGTCGCGTGTGTGCACCAACTCTCACGCGGTTGAATCACGGGGATGGTGATGCAAGTCCTGTGTGACAGTCCTGCTCCACCACTGGCCGCCTTCCTTCTCCGTCCCATCGCTTCGGTTTGAAACCTCACCGTCAGCTTTGATCTTTGGGGTGGGGTTTTGTTTTTTCCAATGTGGGACACTTCTCCCGAGGCTGCCGCCAGAAAAACATAAAGGCATCTGCTCATCCGTGAGGATCTGAGCCCAGGCTGGTGCCCTGCGAGTTACCACCTTGCTCCTTTGCACATCTGAGGACAACTGGGAAGAGCTGTGCTGGAGTTTGGTTGTTTCCTCCTGAATTCTCTGCACAAGCTTGCTGGAGTTTCGCTTCTTTATGTTGCTTTTTCAGCAAAGAAACTAAACCAAAATTGAACTATCAACCAAGGTACTTAAGCTACCGAATACTTCTGACTCCTTTTATTGAAGTCTGCTCGGTTTGACCTGAATCTGAGGCTTTTCTATGCTAATTCAAGTGACTTTTAATGAACACATTTTGTTTCTCCTATATTCCTTTGTTTTAGCTTGTTGCTGTTCAAGTGTGTTTATATACTTGCTATGTCAGACCCTATAAAAATCTCCTTTTGGAGAGTTTTGGAAGTGACAGTCCAGTACTGAACTGTTGGCTGTAGTAGGGATTAATCGCATTTTCCCTTCTCGCTTCTTAATCAGCTGCTACAGGTTCTGCCTGACGGACAGCTTGGTGTCACCATTCGTCTAGAAATCTGCCTGTCGTGTTCTTTATCGCCTCTTCCTACATCAGGGTGCCCTAACGGAAGAGCTCCTCTTCCATTTCATATTGAAGCCGTGGCCGTCCGTCAGAGGTCTGGCGTTTTCCAGCATCGTTGCATCTCAAAAACAAAGAGAAAAACCCCACCAGTGCTGGTGAGCACTGCGGACACCAGTAAATCCGGCACATGCCAGCAGTTGGCTGCAATTATTCCTCGTTTCTAGTTGTATCAGAGCTTGGCAAGCCCGGTCAATACACGGCAGAGGCTCCTCCCGTTACTCGCTAGCGCTGAACCTTTTCTCTCGAGCTGAATTTTGTTCTCCTGGCCTCTCTCCTGTCATCCTTTTCAAACAGCCATCGTAAGGTGCGTTAGCAAACAGCTCGCATTGTCGCTCCCACCGTTAAGGAGTACAGGGCAGATGGACGCAGCTCCCAAAACCTCAGGGGTGAATTGGAGGGAGGTGATCGTGCCCCTGTACTCGGCACTCGTGAGACCTCACCTCGAGTACTGTGTCCAGTTTTGGTCACCACAGCACAAGAAGGACATCGAGGTGCTGGAGCGGGTGCAGAGAAGGGCAACAAGGCTTGTGAGAGGTCTGAAAAACATGACCTGTGAAGAGCGGCTGAGGGAACTGGGTTTGTTTAGTCTGGAGAAGAGGAGGCTGAGAGGAGACCTTATTGCCCTCTACAACTACCTAAAAGGAGGCTGGAGTGAGGCTGGTGCTGGTCTCTTCTCTCTAATTACTAATGACAGGACAAGGGGAAATGGCCTCAAGTTGCATCAGGGTAGGTTTAGATTGGATATTCGGGGGAAGTTCTTTACTGAACGAGTGGTGAGGCACTGGAACAGGCTGGCCAGGGGGGGGGGGGGGGGACCCACCCCCGCGAAAAAGTAGATCTAGCACTTGAGGCTGTGGTGTAGTGGTTGGGTGTGCTGGGATGAAGGTTGGACTGGATGATCTTCAGAGGTCCCTTCCAACCCCTGACATTCTGTGATTCTGTGATTATTCCAGTCCCCTTCAGAGACTCTCCTGTAACGATGCCACGGGAGGCATCTCCCAATTTTGACAAATTCATGTCGGCGTTCGTGTGGGAGACACGTTCTCAGGGTGGGATAGGCTGATGTTGGCAGTAATATCAGCTGCTTCGCATGAATTAACTCCGATTCTGATCCTATATACAACTCCCTGTGAGAGAAGAGATCTTGCAGTGGACAGACAAGGGTGATGTGTCGCAGGAGTAGTTAATGTGGTCCCCTGGCTTTTGACAAAATACCCATGGATGATGCATATTGGTTTGGTGTTGGAGGGGGTTAATTTTTTATGGTTTTTTTACAGAAGTTATTAGTTATAAGCAGCACATTTAGATATTCTTTAATATGCCTGCAATCCCCTAAAAAACCCCAACAAAACAAACAGGACAAAAAAATGCCAAACCAACCCACAGCAACAACCAAACTGACAGTTTCAAGGTATTTTCTATTTTGTAAGGGTTTATTTTTATTCTGTAAGGGTTTATTTTTATTCTGTAAGGGGTTTTTTTGTATTTCGTAAGGTTTTTTTAATGGTTCTAATATTGCAAGGTGGTAAAGTAGAGTAACGAAGATGTAACCACGTGCGTTAAAGCAAATCACCTTAATTATGTCATCGCTTTAACGGCGTGATACAGCTGTGGATTGCTGCTGGTGGGAGCTGCGGTGTGGTCAGTTCGCGTGGGGCCGCGCGTTCGTGGCTGTCGCTGAAGGAACGCTGCCACGGACGGCTCGTGTGGCCCAGGCAAACACGTACGTTTGGCTCAAAGTTTTCAGAGTTACAGAATTTTGTCTTAATGATACGTAAGGAGACTTTCTCATGGGGTTTGCAGCTGTTGACTTCCCAGAAGATTTTAGTTGCGCTTCGAGTCATGACGTGTATAAACCAAAGAAAATGATGAAACACGTGAGGTGAAAGTAGGAATTCTTAAAATAAGGGGAAAACTGTCTTTTTTTGTCTTTTATGTCATTTTACTGCTAGTCATTGCTGCGGCAAAGAGTTTTCTGAGCAGCTCATCAGTGACACTGATGCAAGAATTGAGATGCTCAAGACACCAGCAATATAAAACCCAACTTCGCTAAGATTTCGGTCGCTAAGGCAGAGCGTGCCATGGTTCCAGCTGCCCCCCACCCTGCTCTACTAAGTGTTGGGCTACTTGCAGAATTTTCCATGCAGAAAGAACTCAAAGCTTTTCTTTTCTTTTTTTTTTTTCCTCCCCCCCCTGTTTTCTAACACTTCCCTTAATAGCCTTTTGTGCTTAGGAACCACATATTAATCGCAACTAAACGCTAGGGACAAAGCTGAGTTTGCTTTCAGTAATACTTTTGCAAGCGTGGGGGAATAAAGTTGTCCCCAAAAGTGTTTTAAATCTTCGTGTTAGCTTACTTGGGAAACCTAATTGCTGCAAATGCATAGTTGCAGTTGGCCATGCAATCTGCAACCCATGGACAGAGCGTTTACAGAGACTCTACAACCAGTAGTGGCCACACGCACTTCTCTGGGTGTGTAGAAGAGGTGCGTAGGCTTGAGACTGAATTTTCTAGCAAATGCATGATGTTACTGTGAATTTTTCCAGCGATTATTAACAGGAAGTGCCACAAAATCGATGTTTGAAATATTAAAGCAACGAATGTGTACATTCTTCAGCATAAATATTTCTACTCCTAGTGTTTGTGTGTGAGTGGGATGCACGTTTCCTTCTTAATTCCTTCATCTTCGTGGGCTGCTTGGTTGTGTGTCAGATGCCGAGTTATGTCACGGGAAGCAAGTGCTTATGCAGGGTTCTCTCAGAGAAGTAATTTTTTTGAATGAAATCATTTTAATGGGGTTGACGTGTAGGAGGAATGCCTTATGGACTTAGAGTAAGTGTTGTTCTCACCTAGAAATTGTCAGCTTTGCTGAAGAAAATGCATTTGTGTAACAGAATCTTGTTACGTTCTATAGGATAGTTTTGATATAATGCATAAAACCCCACTCTATTTTTATTATACCATTCTTATTAAGCTTCCAGAGCATACGACTCTAGGGAGTTCTGCTTAAAAATTAAGAAAATTCAAAAATAACACGGTGTGTCTTGTGTGTGCTTGTTTTTTAATTCAATTTAATATCTGATGTCTCTCTTGCCTTTTAGTCAAAGTAGCAGCACAAGAGCACATTGCTTCAATCTTAATTTTAACTAATGTTAGCAGAAAAGATTTGTAAGTATCTCTTCACTTGAGTCCCACCGCAAAGTCATTTGTGTAGAATTTTGTGTGGAATTACTCAGGTAAGGTTGGTGAATGAAAATAAATCAATGAAGGGGGAGAACAAATTAACTCCAGAAATTGTGCTCACACCACGCTCTTTTTAATTTCTTTATTTTTAAAAACAGTGCCTGGTGAACCTAAAAATTGCGGGTATATAGCCACATTACACCATTTATTTATTTAAATATATTAGGAGAGGAATCTTGTAAATCTTTGGGTTTACGCTGGGTGCTTTTTAATTTGTTTTTACAAATGTTGGAAGTTCCGGCTGAGTTCAGCTGAAGGTGATGAAAGTTGTGGGTCTTTTGCTTTTTTAATGGCCTCTTTTTTTATATATATCTATGAAGTAGATATCTTTAAATTATTTAAGAACTCAATTTGAAATGTTTCTTTAAAAAATCAGGAATGATATAGTGTGGCACCAATTGTCTAATCACGGATGCTATTGATTGTACCCTGATGCTGACAGAACTCTTTTTCTTCGCTTTGTGGCTTTTTGCCCTTTAGAACTTGCACAAGGTCACTCTCATATCCACAGCCACGGTTTTTTCTGGTTTTTTTTTTTTTAATCTTAGATTTTACAGCAACTTGCAGTTCACAGAAATGCCAAATACAGCGTAATGTAGAGCGTACGTAACTTCAAGTCCCAACTTCTAATGTTTATTTTGAATCTTATGCCAATTCCTAGACAACAAATATATGGGCTGTTATTAGCCCAGACTTGCAAATATGTGCCTGAAAATCCCGTCTCTAATTGTGCTTTTGTGCTTGGGGAGGAACTGGGCCAAATTTAAAAACGACAACAAGAAGAAGTAAACACGAAAATGATCCAGACTCCTACAGCCATCTGCCTGGAACGCTATGTTTGAAATCCATGTAGTGGGAACCACCGGTATTTTCATCTTTGTTTTTTAAATGCTGCTGCAACTTCCTGGAAAATTAGTAGTAGTGAATTAGCGAATGAGTTGTGATTTTTTTTTTTTCTTTAATCTTTCTTTTTACCCATTGTTCTCGAGCAGATTGTGGAGAGCTTTTTGTTTATTTGGGGTTTTTGTTTGTTATGGGCGGGTTATTTCGGCAAATCCTTGCTGGTTGGCGAATTGTTTGAGTCCTCGCCTGTGAAAATTTGCTGTTTGTTTTACGACTCTTTGGGATTCTGTTCCGCAATAGGATTTATCTGTAAAAGGTCGTCTTTAGCGTGATGCTCTTAAATGAAAATTTAAGAAGAGTCATAGAGCGAAGGGAGAGTAGAAACAGAAATTAACATCTCGGACCGTTAAAATCGAGATATATTTTACCGTATGTTATGGGGCCTTCTATACCTATAAATTTAGCTCTTGAAAGAACTGTAGTTGATGGAGCCTGCGCAAATTCAGAGACAGAAGTTGTTAGAGCAAAGGAAATGATGCAATAGATTTCCCTGCGCATTGTTTTCATTCACTGATGGTCTGAACTACTTTGGAATCAGGTTATTTTTAAACTGTGGAAATAAATTATACAAGTGAAGACACAGGAATCTTGTCACTCCACTTTTTTTTCTATTTAGAAATAGCGAAGGAAATCTTATTCTTTTCTTTTTTTAAAGTTTTTGCAGGGTGGTGGTGCAGATTTTACCCAGCGTGTCAGCAACAAGCAGGACAGTTGGTGTGCCAGGTGTTGTAACAGAATGCTCCTTATTGCAGAGCTACTGCTGCCGGTTTGGAGGGGGAAGGAAAGAGTTTGTTCAGCTCAATGGAGTCTCCATAGATGTTATAATCTATGTTTTCTTCTAGGCTTATTCGACAGATTTCTTTTTTTCTGCAGCAGATGTGGTAGATGAGCAGTGATCTTCATCTCTTCCAGGGATTTGTATTTTACGCTTTGAGTTGCATTCTGCTCGCATGAAGCAAAGAAGCTTCATTCACCTTTTTTTTGATAGAAAAATATAATTTAAATACAGTGTTTTCTTCCTTCTTTGCAGGAGGTGCAATTAAGGCATAGCTTCCATTATTTTCGAGGTGTTTGCCAACTTATTGCCACCGCTTCCAAAAGCCATCTGAATTCCTGGGGGATAAAAAAAAATGACCTGTTCTTCGTGCTTCAGCAACGTCTTTTGTATTAGTGGAGGCGATACAAGGCACCCACCGGAGATGGTAGGAAAACACGGGCGTTACGCTGCCGTGGGGCTGGTCGCGTACGTGTTAAACATCAGCTACAAAAAGAGGATCACACGAGACTTGCGCTGATGTGGGCGTCTCACTGCTTTGAAGCTATGTTTAGACTGCTCCATCCTTTACTCGGAGATCGATACAGAGCAGTTGACTAACAACGTGTTTTGGGCGTGTAGGTGGCTGTGTAACTTCTAATCGTACCCTGGATAAGCTCTGCAGAGCTCCTGTGCTGCTTGTTTTACTGCCTGAGCTGTCGCAGAGCTAAGTCCCATGTTTGCCTTTCTGAACTAACCAGTGGTCCTTTGCTTGGTAGTTTCTCTTGTGTAGCTACTCTGGGTTTCAGGCTCTTAGCTGGGGTGTAGCTGGTAGGGGAGTTTGCGTGCAAGCTAAGAGAAGGTTTGCTTTTCTGAGGACTTAAAATAACTGCTGAAGAGTAAACGACGGGGGAAAAGGAGCTGATTAACAGCTCCTGTGAAGAGTCCTACGCTCTCTAGATGTTTGATAAATCGGGATTGTCACCGCTTTGACTGATGTTAAATAACATCTACGATTCGCTGGAAGATCACCAAGCAGAAGCTCCGTTGTCGGGCAGGCCTTGTGCCCTCCTTTTAGACTCCTCTGGTCGGATAGAGCAGCTGGTGAATCCTTCATCTCTGATATTCACACTTGTTTACGAATATGAAAATGATTTCCTTAAGATGAAACACTGTGGTAATGTTTCAGGATATTACCTAGTTCTACAGTCAGTGCTCCATAGTTAACAGTTAGTACTACTACTTATTAGTATTTAGTCTCACAGTCTTAGTGTATGTGTGCTCTTTTTTACAGTGTGGATATTTAATACGTGATCCAGAAATGACGTTTTTAAAGTGTATTTAAACTGGCGAGTAGCTTCTCTGGAGAGTAACAAACAGTCACTCATTTTCCATTTCACATAGAATTGCAGTAGCATCAGGTTACAAGATACACCTTTGGAGTAAAAGTAGTCCTCTTTGTGTCTTTCTATTACGGAAATTAGCTTTCCATTTAAAAACCCAAAACCCTGTAGTCTGGTGGAGATGCCCATTATTAGCACATAATTTAAAAATCATTAGCACGTGATTTAGGAATCTCTTAGTCAGATAACATGGGTCAGTTCCTGAGGAAACCCAAATGCCTGCCTGTGACAAAAGAGCTCACCGAGTCACTGTGGTGAAGGTCACCAGTCTCTGGAAACACTTCCCTCCCCTGCAGGTTACGTGACCATCACCAGGTGTGGCCAAATACCGGGAACCTTTTTGTTTGTTTGTTTTCTCCTCTCCCAGTGTTGGTTACGGTATCACGTGTGAGAAGTTCCTGTCAGCACCAAGTGTGGCACACAGAGGCCTCTTTTACATCTCAAGTAAATAAGATTGCCAGGTCTAACCTGCTCGTGACTTCTATTTGATCCGTCAGTTGTACGCGTTACCGTCAAAACCCTCGTGTGTTCTTGAGCGGAGTTTTCGATGGAGATTAGGGAGAGCATCAAAGCTGCAGTTAAAAAGAAGAAAGATGAGTTAAAGCCGAGTCATTAGAGATCCCTTTGAAGTGTTTTCGGATTAAGCCTTGTCTCCTTTAAGTGGGATACTTATCTGCCTTTCGATATTTAAATAATAAGACGTGACAGGCAGTGCTTTTCGGGAGCTCGTTGTATGCCTGTGCCGCGTTGGAAGGCGTCAGGCCGAAGGCGGGTGAGTTCAGTTGTGGAAAAACCGCAGTAATCCTTCGAATTCTCTCCTGGAAAATCTTTCTGCCAATGTTAAGCAGACGCTTCGAAGGTGAGAAGACCACCCAGGAACACCGTGTAGGAGGTGATAACGGAATGCTGGGTTGGCTAGAGTTGGGTGTGGCTTTGGGTGGTTTAGGGTGGCTACTAGATCTTCCTGTAAGAGATTTTAATGACATTTTACAGGAAACAACTTCGTTATCCCTCGATCGAACTGAAACGCTGCCTATTCCCGCTACCTTTGCTAATCCCTTTTGACCTGCCCATCTTAATCCGATTGTTAGAACAAGCACAGGAGCCCTGCTGAGCTGCAGCCCTGTGTCCCTTAATGCAAACGAAGGCAAACTGACCCTCCGGGAGGGCTTTTCTGCACAGAAGAGTGATAGCTGGTTTTTTATCTCCATATTCAGACCTGTAGCCAGACACAGAATTTTATAGTGTGAAATAAAAACTATTTTGGGGGGGATTGGTCTCTGAGCAAAGTGCTTTTTCCCCAAAGAACCCACAGTTCACGGAATCATAGAATAATTTATGTCATCTGGTGAAGCTTCCTAATCTTGGGTCATCTGGTCAGGCTTCCTAAGATAAAATATAACAGGTGGCAGGGAAGGAATAAGTAATCTAAATAATTAATCTAAATTCTCATCCAGGTCCAAATGGGTCCAATCACTGCCTGTGTCCCTTTGAGGGACAGGTGAATGAGTAGTTGCATTGATAGATAAACGGTGTTGGTGGAGAAGGGGAGAGGGAAAGGCAAGCCAGGTTTGGCTTTCCACTGTAAAAAAACAAACAAACAAAAACAAACCAAAAAACTATTCCCCACTTTATAAAATTAAATAGATATTCTATTGAAAGTTTCCTGTGCTGGCTTTTAAAAGCAAGATACTGGAGCGCGATACAAAGCCCTGCCAAGTAATGACATTTATTGGGAAAAAAAATAATAATGGCTTTGCACAATTGCACCAACACATGCCTGTGGTGGGTACGGGTCTGTCCTGGCTGCTTGATGGCAGGAACTTGGTTTCATGAGAATCTCCTTTCCTAAGGTGTCAAAAACTCTTTTTCCTGATGATGTGAAGACTGAGACTGGGTAACTGAGCTGTAGCTAAGCAGCTGGCACGCTCCATCGCTCCCAGAGGTCTTTTTCAAGAGGATAAATCCTACGAACTGATTACCTGTGAGTGTTCAGGGCTGGTTTAGCCCCAGGCCTGCTGAGGTGAGCTCAATATGCATCTTGGTTTTGATGGGTCACTTTACACTTTTGTTTTCCTGTTTAATTTTTAGTACCTTTTAAAGCACAGAGAGGAAAGTTTTGGTGTTTGTTTGTTTGTTTGTTTTCTAACAGGAAGCAAATAGTTCTTTTGAACACGGTGCCTTTCCATCCACGTCCTTTTTAGCATTTAAAATTTGGCCATTAGAGCTGCTGATCATCCGTCTGCGTCGATAAGGGCAGGAATACCAAAAGACATTTATTAAGGCTGTTGCCGTGGGAGCTGGAGGTGCGGAATTGTGGTGGTTTTGGCGTGATGAAGACTGACTGTCCCCTTCCACCCTCCGTCACCACCGTTTTCTGCAAATGCTTTAAGTTTTGCTTAGAAGTATCATTTTCAGGTTAGCAAATGCTCTTTGCTGAAAGGTTCAGGTGGAATCCTAAACAAAATTGCTGTATCACAGCGAAATCCCTTGTGGTTTATCCTGGTGTAGCAGTAGCTGCACAACTGGCAAATACTCTCCTCTGTGCAGAAAGTAATTTTTCGGTAATGTGCACGCGACACAATTTTCAAGTTAATGCAGTTTTCTACTTGAAATGACGAAAGGCACAATATTTGGCAACGTTCCTTCCGAGAAGTACGACCTCAGAAGGTTGTTTTTTAATGATTGCTTTTATTATTTTCAAATTCAAAGATGTATTCGGATCACACGTTAAAATAGGAACTTTTGCAAAGTACACCCAGACCCGCGCTGCTTCTCCTTGTCAAACACAAAGGTGCCGTGCAAGAGGTTCTGCTACCCGAGGGTAGCAGAGAAATGACAGGATTCTCACCGATGTTTAAAGGCAAATGGAGAAGTCTCTGCTCTTTCAGAGCCTTATGGGTATCAGATGTTATATTGTATATTGTGTAAGTTGTTTTCCCCTAATATGGAGATAACCATCAGTGTCGCGTAGCGTGAAAGCTTGTTCATCAGTTGTGAATCTTGTATTGGCTATTTCTAAATGTACTTTAGCATGTTATCAAGAAGACACAGGTAAAATAATCCCCAGGAAGGCAGTTAATTCCTGGTGAGAATTCCTATTTTTGTCTGCTGCAGGTTTAAGATTGCTCGCAGCTTTCCTTGCTTAGGGAACAGCTGAATGTCTCTCACACAGTTTCTTGAGGAATGACATTTTCAGTTTCCATTCTTTTTGCCGGTTCTCTCCAAAATTCTCAGTATATTATTTTTTCTTAATTTTTTTTCCCCCTCCCGTGGAAAGCAGGAGAGTGCTTGTGTTTCATTGCTGGTTTAGGTGGGTTGGTAGATGAGTTGTTGCTCAGGTGTTGGATGAGAAAAGCCCACACACCACCTTCCTGGGCAGTGAACCTGGAGAAGGAGCCTCCTGCTCTTGCGACAGGGGGAACTCTAATAGCACAGGCTGGAAAGAGAAGGAAAGAGCTGCTCGATGAGAGTGAGGTGGGACAAGAGAGGCTTCCAAGGTGTTTGGGTGGGAGACCGCTTCCTTGGAATGGTTATTAAAAGCTGGGACTGTCGAGCTGGATTTAACAGAGTTTCTCTTTAACTTGCTCTGGTTTTACTGTTCGGCTCTGTAACAGGATGTAAGTGAGGGACGCTGCCTGTCTGTATTCCAGCTCCCAGTCCCTTCGGGATTTAGCTGCTTGGAGAACGTACGGTAGATGATGTTATTTAAGCAGAAAGTTGGTGCCTCGTGTTACTCTCGTCGTTTTGGAACTAATGGAGGATGCCGCTTTTACCCGTCTGGAGCTTTCCCTTCCAATTTTATTTCTAAAAATGAGTTTCGCAAACATGTCAGACTCATTATATACACAGTAAAACTGTTGCCTCACATTACAGCTCGCGCTACTAAAATACGTGGCTGGCTCAGACGGATTTCATCTGCCTGCCCTTTTTTGTTTCCCTTGGCTGCTGGAAGGCGGCAAGAAAAGTCTTTAGGATAAATCTTTAGATTGGACTTGTCAGAGCAGCCTCGGGGAATTCAGGTGTCCAAATCCCTGCCCCAGCCAGAGGCTTTAAAACAGTATTTTACTCCTGCCTATCGCCTCATCAGCAATGACAGGGCCCAGATTAAGTCTTTCCATTCAATCAGGGTTTGTGGGCTAATGTTTACTAAGTGTTTGACACTGAAGCCACTGGCTTTTTTTCTACAGCACCTGCTGTTCCACCCCAGGGGTTTCCTTTTCAAACCAAGAGCCAGTCAGGCCCACAGTGGCTTTGCTACCTCCAGCCCATACACGACTGTGTGTCTGTAAAACATCATTTGCCAAAAATACTGTATTTTTTTGGTGAGGTTGAATTTTTCCCTCTATTGATTTTATTGTGCTGAGGGATTGTAGCACCTAAACAAAAACTAGCATCAGTTAAAATAAACTAATTCTCATCTTGTTTATATCGCTGAGGATTGCGCCTATAATGATTTTTATTGACTGAAGAGTTGTGGATGTCTCATTAAAAACATCCATCATGCCATGCTGGCATCTTTTATTGTGCCGTAAAACTTCAGTGCTACAGTGTCTGTTTTTTGGGGGATTTTTTTTCCACCCTATGGTGGTATAAAGCTAAATCCCACTTTCCTTTCAAAAGATAGTTTTAGACCAGCAAGATCAGTGCTAAACGTTTCCAACCTCAGCCGTATTCCGCGGGGGAAGATGAAACAGAAATTCAGTGAGATGGTTTTGAGGTGGAATTCTTCTTTTTAGTTGTAGTCTCTGCCATCCGATAGGTAGTGTAAGGCAGGAAGCCTGTTAACTGACTTCAAGAAAAAGAGCTGCCTGATTTAAATTTAAATTGTATTGTTCAACAATGTTGTGTAATTAGATGGGAAAGCAGGAAGGTCCTTTTATTAGAGATGTCTTTGTAGACAGTAGCCGTGAAAGCCACAGTGGTTGATGCTAATTACCATATTTTGTTTAAACTTCCATCCAAATGAAAGGATCATTCAATTCAGAAGCTGCAGCCATAGAAAAACCACAAGTGGAGTTGAATTGCTGCTGCCAAGCAGATGGGGCTTTGATCAGAATAAGTTATTTGCAGCTTTATTGTCTGGCTGCCAGGGTGGGGCTTGGATTGAACCCCCTCGCTCAGAAGAAGGGGAGAAATGGGGCTTGCTGATCCGAGATAAGTTCACAGGAGGATTTTCCCATTCTTTGATTATTTTTGCAGATGAAAGTCCAGGCTTGGAAAGAACACCAGTAAGGTACTAAGCTGGAGTTACTCTAAGGTATGAGCTGGTAGGAGTACGTTGGTGTGTTTATTTTGGTTTTAGCATGGCAAGAAAGGGAAAAGAGAATGCTGAGTCCAGCTGACTGCGTATTTTTCCAAGGTCAATTCTGTCTAGAGCATATGAGCTAAAACTTGCATTGCTGTATTTTTTGTGGATGTGTTTCATACCCTGTGGGGCCAACACAAAGCTTCACACACCTGAGATGCTTTCTGCAAAGAGAAAACTAGTCGATTTACAAAGCTGTGAAGAGAGTAGGGTTGGGGTAAGTGAGAAAGAAGGCAGGAGGAGGGACAACAGCATGCTAAAAGTTTAGTGGGATTTTTTTTTTAGGGGAGGAGTTGTTTCCAGTTATATAGCATTTCTGGATGTGTAGGGGGATCTTTGATTACACCAATTCACTGCTACAAACTGGTTTCCAACAATGAATAGAGAACGTAGGAAACGTTACGTGGCGCTGTGTGGATATGAGGCGGAGAAATCTGTCTAGATGGAATAAACTGAAGTATCAAAGTAGAAATGACCACAGTAGAACAGGACTACCTTGAGCAATACATAGCAAACCTATTTTTTGTTTTTATATTACATCGATTGTCCTCACTCTTGTCTGCCAGTGAAAGCCTAAGAGCAAGAATTAATAACTGCTTCTGTGATCTTGTTAGTCACAAAGGGTAGCTGTGAACTTTTGTCTTGTTTTGACCTGTGCCGTAACTATCTCCATTCAGGCACTGAAGCTTTCTTGAGCACAGAAGGTCTTTCAGATGCAAAGACAGAAAGAAGAGGAGAGAGGGGGTGGGGGAAATGCCAACCCCAAACCCTGAATTTCTTCAGTGTTGCCCTACAAATCCTGTGGCAGTATCAATTCCATGCAATTACACAATGAGAGTCGGGAATATTTGGAGGCTACTTCAGTTTATTATTATTATTAGTTGTTGTTATTATTACTACTACTGCTATGACTTTTTTTGGAGTTGATAATGCTGTTTGGGTGCCTGTTAGTACATGCTGGTGTTCAGAATCTTTGGGATTTGGCCTTGCCCGTGTATATGAAGCTGGATCATGGTTTGCTTCCAAAGAACAGTGCGTGGTCTTCATTTGGTGTAGGTACTGAGTTCTGTGTGATGAGTACGGTTGAAGTGCATTGGAGATAAAACTGTCGACTTCCTGAGACTCACTTCCATTTTCACTTAGTCGAAACAAAAAAAAAAAAAACACACTAAAAACATCCAAGCCCAATTATTTTGATACATTTTCCTTTTTTTTTTCCTTAAAGTCCTTTCTCTCTCTTCTACCATTTCAGTTATTGTCACAGCTCTGAAAACAGATCTCCGTGGTGCTTTACGTGTAGGAGGGTTTCAAAAGAAAATGTTATAACAATCTAGTCTTTGTGTCAGACTATCTTAAAAAAAAAAAAGAGCATGGGAAAGTTTAAAGTCAAAGGGTAGTTCTTAGCACTTAGAAATTTTAATCACATTTTATAAATCGAGCTTTGTTTCAGAAGCACAGCAACACAGATATCTTTGTCTTGAGAAATTCAGTGCCCCTCCTAAAATAAATAAATAGGAAAACTAGTTTTGAGGTGAAGAAGAAACTCAGATTTGAGACACTGTGTTAAATCAAGCAGATTTTGGATGCAAATTCTGAAGCTTGTTTCAGAATTACCTCCTCTCTTTTCTCCAGAATGAAACCGTAGCAAAGAACGTGTTTCAGTAACTTATGTCGTAGAGTGTTGTCGTTTCCTTCTGTGATCCGCTTCTCTAAGTGTGGTGAACTCGGAGTTCAAGGGATTTACGAGAATGTCCCTCTGTCCTCAGTGGTGACACAGGCATGAGATGCCCAGCAAATCTCTTCTGCAGAGGTGACAAACCATAACTATACGCTGACGAGTAAGGCATTCAAGTCCCAGGATTGTATTAATCTGATTTTCTGAAAGGTCTGAGAGAAATTTGAGACATCCCTGGGCATAATTTTTAGAAAGTTAAACTTTAGAATGGGTTTATTTTTTATTTTTTTTCCTCATGAGTGGTGATGGGTAAGCAAAACCTCTTTGTTATATTTTTGTCAGTAATATAATTTTTATATATATATGTGTGTGCTTGTATATAAAACAGGGTGGGAAGGAGAGGGAAGAATGCTTTAAAACCTACTTTCCATCACTTTTGGCTTTTCCCCAGGTGAAGAAGCCATCCATGGTGGTGGAGAGAGACGGCATTGGGGGAGGCAGAGAACAGAGACCTTGGGGTTTCGGTTGATTTTTGTCATTGTAACGGGAGGGTTTTGATTTTACTCTGCTGTAGAATTTGACTGAATGAGAAGGCATGGGTGAAAGGCTCATGTGTTGATCATGCACGTCCCGAACTCAATGTGCTGCTGGTGTAATCCAGGAGTTTTGCCGTCCTGCTCTTGAGAAACCTGTGGTGGAGGAGGTGGCTTGTTGAAAATTGAAATACTTTCTGCTGTCAAGGACTATATGTCCATGACAACATATCAAGATGCAGCTCTGAACTTTTCAAAAAATGAGGTGGAAGCTTTTTTTTTTTTTATTAACTGTAGAACTTGTTGTGGTAAAGAATAACGCGTCTCCAAGGACGCAGGACAGAGTTGTGGCCTTGACTTAGATGCAAATAAGGTATTTGTTGGGCATTGCTCTGGCGGTTAAAGTGAGGTGAGACAAATGCAGAAAGTCTGGGAAAGCATATTTATAAACAAGTGTATTTACCAGAGGTGTCCATTTATCACCATGTCATGCTAAAGACCAACACTGCCTTCTTGGCTGTTTTTTATAAGAATAAAATTCAAAAATTATTAGCTAAACAACGTATGTAGCTTGTTTTCTTTTTGCCTTTTTTTTTTTGGTTGAAACATCAAGGTATTTTGTGGATCATTATCATCAGGACCTTTTGATTCACCAGTTTCTGCTCTTACAGTGGTTAACTGCAAAATATAAGGTGACAGCTTCGTGGCTGCTGTAGCAATGGTTTGAACATACAAGATGCAGTCTTTTTTTTTAATTTTTTTTTTTAACTGGGAAAGATTAAAAAGCAAACCAAATTCCTGATCATGTGTAAATAATCTAAAAACTGGCAGCAAACTGGGGAAGAACTTCCCAAACTGTAAAGCGTGGATCACAGCCATCTGGCTCGTTTTTCCCAGTTGTGCAATGTCATGTAATACAGTAGCTGGATGATTTTACCATATTTTGGGAGACTATGTAAGTATTTTGAAAGCTTTCATGTAGTGACTTCAGTCTTTTCAGCCTCTCAGGAAATAGTTCTATTTTTGAGTATGCAACGTTACTCGGTTTCTGCGGAAAGCATTAAGGATCACTGAAGTAAAAAGCTCTCTGGGTTATGAATTTCTCTTCTATAGTGTCTGCAAAGCTGGTGGTGCAGTTTGAGACGTTTTTCTGATTTATTTGGGAAAAGGAGTGTTCCGTAGCTTGTGTAGTCCTGATGTTGTACGGAATTTCTGTCTTTAGATTCCTGATTGAGGCTCAGACGATTTCCTGTAGAGCTAAAAGAAAGATATGAGAGCTAAAAGAAAGGCATAGGTACCTCCAGCAGGTGACTTAGAGCTGTAACTCTAATTGCTTTAGTTGTGTTGACCATCCTGGCTTTGAAGACCCCGATGTTGTGGATTTTTGATGGTCTCGTTTTAGAAACGCGCCCTGAATCGTGACAACGTGGGAACCTGTTGATGGGGAAAGGTTGCTCCACGTGAGATGTGATTAACTTCTCTTTTCTGCACAGCAGAATCTTCATAATGTCGTGTTCAAAGAACAATTCTTGTGCAAGCACACGTTCCTCATATTCATGGCAAATCTGCCACTCGTTTCAGGGGCAGCCTAATATAAAACAAGCCTAGAGAATAGTGTTAAAAATACTTGTCCTGACATTTTGCGGTAATTTTGTAAACTTTCACCCAAACTTGAAAATTTTACAGGGGAAAACTTAAGGCATCAGTAGAGCATTTAATTTGACTGGGTTTTACAAGTCCACTGTTTAGTTTGGAATGGCTTAAAAGGCCCGAAAAATGCACTTGTGTTATAGTCACCTTCTTAACACGTTTCAGGTACCCCTACCAAATATTGATTGTTTAATTTAATTTAAATTTTCACTTCTCAAAGTGACGCTGCTTGAGATTACAAGTTCAGTTGTCATCAGCATGAATTAATGTTATCAATCGATCTTCCTTCCTCCAGGTAGTAATTTTTCTACAGCCTGAATTTTGCGATGTTGTAAAGAACGTTAAGCTGACACTTTATTTAGGTAAATGATGGTTGAGATCATTATATATATAGTTTGGCTGTTTTCCCATTTCTTGTGGCTCAGATTGATTATAATGGGTCCTACACTTCATGTTTTTTAATTATTTCCCTCAACATTTTAAGTTACATGTCTCATGGTCTCAGTGTTGCATAATTAAATCAAATTTGAATAATAAATGGGATCTTAAGATAATGTAGTTCAGTTTCAATAGATACGTTAGCATCTTCATTTTAGTAAATTCACAAATGGATTATCTTTTACTGAGGAATCAAAAATGTTTCTGGTTTTTTTTTTATTTTTAGTAAAAGTCTGTAGATTGAAATTGGGCTTTTCCTCAGCTGGAATTTTTAGGGCTGTAATTTTTTTCTTCTTACGATTTTTTTTTTTTTTAATGAGGGGAAATACCAATGCTTTTTCTTTTATGGTGAAAAAAACCTTTTTCTGTAGTGAAAAATCTTTGTGTATATATATATAGTTTGAAATGTTAGTTGAATTGTAGTTGTTATTTTCCATTATCTGGATTCACTTTCAGGAAAAAAACCCTGAAAACATTCTCAAAAGTCCCTTATTCAAAGTCCAGCGTAACCATCTAGCAATCCAGAGAGAGAACCACATTCACATGGAGCCGCATCTCGGAGACTTCAAATGTTTCAAAAGCAAACAAGCCATTATTTAAATAATAAAACAAACACCTGCTCCTTAAAAGCCAAAAGCAAAGAAAATCCCCCCCCAGCCCTGCAAAAACCCAAATCCCACAGCGATACTGCTTGAGAGAAAATGAGTTACGGCCTTAGGAGTTTGCTGGTGTGAAGGATGATTTGGAGCTCACCCCCTGAACAATCTGGTCACGTTTGTGGCATTCCCTGGAAATAAATGTTCTTTGGCAAGCGCCTCTTTTACTGAACATACTTTTTCTTGGGTTTCATTTTTTTCTGTCGCATCCCTCTCCTTTCAATTTCTAGTTTTTGAGTAGGTTTTTGACAAGGTGCGATTTTCTTTTTTTTTTTTTTAGGTAAAAAAACCCAACAG
>NW_009713022.1:0-231 GCF_000703405.1 Apaloderma vittatum | reverse complement strand
AAGCTTTATGCATGTCGTATGTGGGACGTTTATTTCTTTTTTTTTCTTTAACCTAGGAAAATTGTAAAGGATCCTGTCACAGTTGTTTTCTTTGTGTTGATCTAAAGAACCTGAGTTAAAAGCTTTTTGAAGTGTGTAGCAACTGCAGCAGCAATTTATATGGCTGGGAGATCAGAGCTATAGAATAAATAGCTAGCTGCATATATATAACTCCTAAAAGCCTGCTATCTT
>NW_009713021.1:161252-162960 GCF_000703405.1 Apaloderma vittatum | reverse complement strand
TCTGGTGTGTAGAGATCACCTTCCCCCGCTTCCTCCTGACCTCTGGAGCGCTCCAGACGTTAACGCTTTGAATGGCGGATAAACTGGGTAATCTTTTTTATTTTTTTTTCCCTTGAGCTGCCTGTGGGGCAGCTTTTTCAGCTCGGGAACTGTTCAACCGGTAACGCATCGATAAAACTGTCCGCTGAGTTTGTTCTCTGCGTGTTTACAAGATGGTAGCTGGTTATGTTTATATGCTCTTTTCCTTTCCCTTATTTGTGCTTTGAAAACAGTATCCTAAAAAAAGAAGGGAGGGTTGGGAGGGAGGTGCCATCATGACAGTCTTCAACAGGATATGGCTTGGTTAAAATAAAAGATTTCTTGTTATTTTTATTTTTCTGAAAAGAAACGGAGAACACACGGGAGGGAGTTCCTGTGATAATGTTAGGACTCCACTTATGTGTTGAGCTACATCCTGGTTTGGGACTCATTCATCATAAAGTCCTGTCTTCTGGATTGCAGAATGTGTTTTGGAAGTTCCATCCCTAAAGGGATGGAATTACCAGTCTCTTTGTCTTCCTCTCCAAGAGAATGAATTGATATCTGAAAAGTTTTCACATGATTAGATTACACTGTCTTTACCAGGAAAGATGTTTCAGAGTCATGCCAGAGAAATGTGTAATTCCTTTCAGGTATACTCCTTTTTTTCCCCATTTCTAAACACATCCAGGTTGTAGGAATACATGCCAAATTTCAGTGATGGGGTGTGCTTCCCAGAAAGAGGAAGCAGCAAACAATGATCTGGATTTGCTTTTAAGTTTATAATCCTAAACATGTAGACCTCATTCACACTCAGGGGAAGCAGCAGTGGTCTCTTGTGTGTTTTGTGGTTTTTTTAAAACTTTAAAAACCCAAACCAAATGGAAACCAAAACCAAATGGAAACCCAAACCCTAACACCCCCTTAGATATTGTTAAAAGTCTTTAAAGCAACTGCACGTAGTGATTTTTAAGCCAGATTTAGTATTTGACATCTGAAAACGTCACTGTACTGCAGCAAACTGCTTAGTTAAGTGAAACATTGCAGCGAGCTACTGCTTTAAACATAACGGTCAGTATTGCTGAAGCACTTCATATGCTTATCAACATACTTTTTGCTACCTGTAGAATTAACAGAAGAAAATTTCAATTTTAAGTCTTGAAGCTAACTAGAAGAAAATATTTAAGCATCAAAGGAATGTAGAAGTTACTGAAGATCCAGTCTATGTTTTATCACTTAGAAGTTGTAGTTGACGTTAAATTTAGGAAAGTTACGTATCCGAGGGAGATGGCTCAGTTCCATGGGGAACTCATGAAAGTAGCAACTTCCACCTCCCATCGTATCTAAAATATCCAAAAAGATCACGTTTTCATGAAGTGATTTTCCTTTACTCGTTTTAAGCTGTTGAACAGTGACCCTTGACCACACATGGGTAAGATTGCTTTGAAAAGGAATAAATAATCTGAAGAAATAATACATTAGCATTAATTTGTCTATTTTTCAAACTGAGGAATAAATAATCTGAAGAAATAATACATTAACATTAATTTGGCTATTTTTCAAACTTTCAGTTTGATTAATCTAGTTCTATTTTATTTGTCTAATTCATTAATTGAAGAGTAGAGCATATTGTGTTTTTTAAACAGGCCTGGGCCTGCAAAATCTTCAGCAGTAACTGCCTTTCCTCTTT